>NC_081798.1:26906182-26986182 GCF_963082965.1 Carassius carassius
TGTTTTCTTTTTGTTTAATAAAAACCCTGTGTTTAAGCTAACTGAGACTCGTCATAGCTCTTCTTTATCATTGCTCTCTTCTTGATTCTGATTGCTTCCATTGTCCTCATTTAAAAGTCACTTTATATTAATGATTAAATGTGACCCTGAACCACAAAACCAGTCATGAGGATGCTTTTTGTTGTTCTTAGGAGGACGATATTTGTCTGAGATGCAACTATTATAAATCTGGAATCTGAGGGAGCAAAATCATCTTTAAAGTTCTTAGCAATGCATATGACTAATCAAAAATTAAGTTTTGATATATTTACAGTAGGAGATTTATTAAATATCTTCATGGAACATGATCTTTACTTAATATCCTAATGATTTTCAGCATAAAAGAGAAATGTATAATTGTGGCTCATACAGTGTATTGTTGTGTATTTCTACAAATATACATCTGTGACACTGATGACTGCTTCTGTGCTGCAGGACACTGATGATAAAACATCTGAACGGTTCTACAGACGTGGTGTTTCAGTTCATAAGAGTACAGATCGACAGGCATGTTCACCTTGATATAAGACGTGTAAGGAGCTGAGGAAAGTCCGATTCTTCTCATTTGTTCTTGCTGTCGTCGTCCTCGCTCGGACCCTGGCCTGAGTTTCTGTGTGTACTGTCCACGATGTAGAAGTGCTTCTGGGAGATCTCACGGCACAGCATCATGTACTTGGAAGCTCGTTTGATCCGAGGAAGCACGAAGGAGCGTGTGAACTCATCTTTACTCAGCGCTGGCTTGGACTGCGTGGCCAGGACACAGTTGATGAACATCAGAGAGAAGCTGTAGCAGTTGTGGCTTTCCTCGTCAAAGCTGGAAAACAGAGCAGACTCTGATCCAGAGAGCATTCGACTCTTAATAACCTCCGGATGTCATCTAACAGAACCGCAGCTTTCTTTGTTTTAGCTTCAGCAGTTGCAGTGTAGAGAAACAGAAACTCTGTGTGTGAGGTCACCTGTGGCAGGCCGGGTCCCAGGTGTGAGCGCTGGAGAACTTCTCCAGATACTGGTCCCACTGGCTCCTCAGACTGAACATGTGTGTGTGCACCAGCGGCACACACACACAGCGCTCCCAGCCCTGAGGCTCTCTCTGCACACCCCTCCGCGTGTAGCTGTACACCGTCCCTTCAGCAAACACAGGACACACCGCCACACAGTCAAGGCTTTGTGCTCTTTGAGCTACGGCAAGAAGAATTCTGCTTCTTTTGCACGTTTAACGTTTAGCTACAGTTCAGTCATTAGCAGTGTTTTCAGTAGAACTGAGCTGGTATTACACTCTCTGTTCATACTTGGAGTTTTACTCAGTTTTACTTTTTAAATTGTCTGTGATAATTTAAATGTTTGAGTAATTTTGAAGTGTTTTGTCATTTGTACTTTTCTGGGTTTTATTTTTAATTCAGTTTTAGTACATCAAGTTGAATTAAATTAAAATATTACCTTAAAAGCAAAAAGCTTTTAACATTTTATTTGGTTAACACAAATTATTTTTTTAAAGTAACTTTTATGAGGTTAAGTTTAGTATAAGTTTTAGTTAATTATAGAAACGCATGTGCTATAGCAAAAATAAAACCAAAGTAAAATCATAAGAAACTGACTTTAATACACAGTGAAACTAGAGAAATAACACACCAGCTACACAGACTTCTGAAGCTGACTCATCTTTCTTACAGCATTTACTGTGACGGTAACATCAGCCCTGTGATGAACTCTGATATTAATTAATTAATTAATTAATCGAAGTGAGAATATTGAGGTTACTTAGATGTTTATGGTTTATCTTCTATCCTATGAGTTTTGATTTATTTGTTGTTGTTTTATATTGTTTATAAATAGAACAGCACTTTGGTACAATACTTGTTGTTTTTAAATGTGCTTTATAAATACACCTGAAGCTGAACTTAAATTTATTTTCTGTATGAAAAGAAAAATAGTTTTAAATCTAGGTACGACTAAGTACTTTTTACAGTGTGTCTTTTATGTCATACAAGATGAACACTCGGATATTTATTAATAATTGCCAATTGTCTTACTTGCCAAACTGAAACTATGAAGCATATTTTATTGGATTGTACTGTTTTTAATGTGATTAGACAATGGTTTGATTCAGAGGTGTGTTTAACAGAGTTATTTATCATGTCTAGTGTAGATCTGATGTTAACTGTACACCTTGTGTGATTTACTCTGAGGTCCCCATGAAATAGCCTTGATGCTGGCATGGAAATGTCATAAATAACTGTGATATTTTATTAAATGTAATTAACAGTTGCACTCTCAGGTTATTTTCCTGCTGAAATGACTGTTTGGGTGTACTGTACCGCTCGTGTTGCTGATTCCTGTGTGAAGATCAGAACTGCCATCGAAGTCCCTGTAAGAACCAGGAGCACAGGAAGAGCTTCAGCTGGATGTGTGTTCTTCTGCGCCTCGGGGGGGCTGGAGGTCTTACCTGAGATCATCTGTGGAGGCCACTAGGAAAGCACACGGTTCTTTGTGTCCGTTACTGAAGGGGCTGGGAACGCTGACCGGGGCTTCCTCCAGACGCTTGCCACTGAAGCTGACACCGCACTCGGGGCACTGATCCGGCACGAAGAAGCAGTACATGTCCTTGTCACAGTGACTGAGTCTGATCACACTCTTCTGATCCATCTGGCCGGTCTGAGCGAGTCTAGAGAGCAGATGCTGGTCTCGTCAGCCGATCCGGTTTCAGAAAACACTACACCTGAGGAACAGAGGGATCTGTTTGCAGCTTCAGTCATGTTCACCAGCAGACGTCCTCTGAGTCAACTCTCACAGATGCACGATCCTGTTTTACTGCTGCGTGAATGCACCCCGAGCCAAATCCTTCTAACTCTATGTTCATATACTGTATGCTGGTTTAATGAATTAAACTGTGTTCATTAATCTGTCAGGCAGCACAGCTAGTGTTTTGGAGACTATGACTCATGCCTCTGTCTCATCATCATCACGCATCGATTACTGTAATTCTGTCCATTTCACAGGCTCAGTTATCCCGTCTTCCATTACTACAGAATGCACAAAGAAGACGGAGAGAATTACCCCAGTCTTGGTTTCTTTAAACTGGTTGCCTGTGAAGTCTAGATTTGAATTGAAGTTTTGTTGACGGTTTTTAAAGCGTTGAATGGCATTTTAAATGTGTTAGAGAAATCAAACGTGTGTTGTACTGTAATAAGTTGAAAGTATGATTCTCTGACTTGATAGAAGTGTGTCACCGCAACTGGACACCAAGTCTTTGTTTAAGATCAGTATTTACAGGTTTACCAGCTGTCTGCAGTGAGAGATCCACACGCGTGTCACGTGACTCCTGCAGACACAGACCCCTCTGGGAGGGACTTCAACGCTCACTTGGGAAGCGACAGTGACACCTGGAGGGGGGTGATTGGGAGGAATGGCCCCCCTGATCTGAACCCGAGTGGTGTTCTGTTATTGGACTTCTGTGCAAGCCATAATGAACACCATGTTCAAGCATAAGGGTGTCCATCAGTGCACGTGGCCCCAGGACACCCTAGGCCGGAGGTTGAGGATCGACTTTGTGGTATGTCTGAGACATTCGGGTAAAGAGATGAGGGGGAGCTGTCAGCTGATCACCACCTGATGGTGAGTTGGATCCGATGGCAGGGGAGGAAGCTGGACAGACTCGATGGACCCAAACGCATTGTGAGGGTCTGTTGGGAACATTTGACTGAGCCCCCTGTCAGAGAGATTTTCAACTCCCTCCTCCGACAGAGCTTCGACCAGATTCCGACGGAGGCTGGAGACATTGAGTCTGAGTGGACCATGTTCTCCACCTCCATTGCAGCCGAGTGTGAAGCGGCTGAGATGAGAATCAGCACCTCCAAGTCCAAGACCATGGTTCTCAGCTGGAAAAGGGTGGCATGTCCCCTTCAGGTTGGTGGAGAGCTCCTGCCTCAAGTGGAGGAGTTCAAGCATCTTGGGGTCTTGTTCATGAGTGAGGTAAGGATGTAGCGGGAGATTGACAGACGGATCGATGCAGCTTCTGCAGTAATGCGGTCGATGTACCTGTCTGTCATGGTAAAGAAGGAGCTGAGCTGCAAGGCAAAGCTCTCAAGTTACCGGTCGATCTACATTCCTACTCTCACCTATGGTCATGAGCTGTGGGTCATGACCGAAAGGACAAGATTCTGTATACAGGCGGTCAAAATGAGCTTTCTCCGTAGGGCCGGGCGCTCCCTTAGAGATAGGGTGAGGAGCACGGGCAATCGGAAAGAGCTCAGAGTAGAGCAGCTGCTCCTCCACATCGAGAGGAGCCAGCTGAGGTGGATCGGGCATCTGTTCCAGATGCCTCCTGGACGCCTTCCTGGGGAGGTGTTCTGGGAACAGGAGGAGGGAGAAGGCCCCGGGGAAGACCTAGGACACGCTGGAGGGACTATGTCTCTCGGCTGGCCTGGGAACGCCTTGGTATCCCTCGGAAGAGCTGGAGGAAGTGTCTAGGGAGAGGGAAGTCTGGGTGTCTCTGCTTAGACTGCTGCCCCCGCGACCCGGCCCCGGTTAAGCGGAAGAAGATGGATGGATGGATGAATAATTTGGTCAAAAACCAAATGTGTCACTTTTCATTAAGCTAAAACGTATTATATTTAAGGAACAATGTCTGAAGAATAAATAATGTTGAAAGTAGAAATGTGTGTCCCTGCAACACAAAAGCAGTCATCAGTAAAACAGATATATTTGTAGCAATAGATAACAATAAGTGAAAGTTGTGACATTTGCCAAGTAGGGTAGCCCATACTCGAAATTGGTGCTCTGCATTTAACCAATCCAAGTGCACACACACAGCAGTGAACACACACACACTGTGAACACACACCCGAAGCAGTGGGCAGCTATATACAGGTGCTGGTCAGTTATTTAGAATATCATCAAAAAGTAGATTTATTTCACTAATTCCATTTAAAAAGTGAAACTTGTATATTATATTAATTCATTATACACAGACTGATTTTTTTCAAATATTTATTTATTTTCATTTTGATGATTATAACTGACAACTAAGGAAAATCCCAAAATTTAGTATCTCCGAAAATTAGGATATTACTTAAGAACAATACAAATAAAGGATTTTTAAAAATCTTGGTCAACTGAAAAGTATAAGCATGTACAGCACTCAATACTCAGTTGTGGCTCCTTTCCCCTGAATGACTGCAGCAATGCGGCGTGGCATGGAGTCGATCAGTCTGTGGCACTGCTCAGGTGTTATGAGAGCACAGGTTACTCTGATAGTGGCCTTCAGCTCTTCTGCATTCTTGGGTCTGGGATATCACATCTTCCTCTTCACAATACCCAACAGATTTTCTATTGGGTTAAGGTCAGGCGAGTTTGCTGGCCAATTGAGAACAGGGATACCATGGTCCTTAAACCAGGTACTGGTAGCTTTGGCACTGTGTGCAGGTGCCAAGTCCTGTTGACTTGAAATCTGCATCTCCATAAAGTTGGTCAGCAGCAGAAAGCATGAAGTGCTCTAAAACTTCCTGGTATATGGCTGTATTGACCTTGGACCTCAGAAAACACAGTGGACCAACACCAGCAGATGACATGTCACCCCAAACCATCACTGACTGTGGAAACTTTACACTGGACCTCAAGCAACGTGGATTGTGTGCATCTCCTCTCTTCCTCCAGACTCTGGGACCCTGATATCCAAAGGAAATGCAACATTTACTTTCATCAGAGAACATAACTGTGGTCCACTCAGCAGCAGTCCAGTCCTTTCTGAAGCGAGATGCTTCTGACGCTGTCTGTCATTCAAGAGTGGCTTGACACAAGGAGTGCGACAGCTGAAACCCATACATCTGTGGTTAGTGGTTCTTGAAGCACTGACTCCAGCTGCAGTCCACTCTTTGTGAATCCCCCACATTTTTGAATGAGTTTTGTTTCACAATCCTCTCCAGGGTGCAGTTATCCCTATTGCTTGTACACTTTTTTCTACCACATCTTTTCCTTCCCTTCTCCTCTCTATTAATGTGCTTGGACACAGAGCTCTGTGAACAGCCAGCCTCTTTTGCAATGACCTTTTGTGTCTTGCCCTCCTTGTGCAAGGTGTCAATGGTCGTCTTTTGGATAACTGTCAAGTCAGCAGTCTTCCCCATGATTGTGTAGCCTACAGAACTAGACTGAGAGACCATTTAAAGGCTTTGCAGGTGTTTTGAGTTAATTAAATGATTAGAGTGTGGCACCAGGTGTCTTCAATATTGAACCTTTTCACAATATTCTAATTTTCTGAGATACTGAATTTGGGATTTTCCTTAGTTGTCAGTTATAATCATTAAAATTAAAAGAAATTAACATTTGAAATATATCAGTCTGTGTGTAATGAATGAATATAATATACAAGTTTCACTTTTTGAATGGAATTAGTGTAATAAATCAATGTTTTGATGATATTCTAATTATATGACCAGTACCTATATATCCAGCACGCGGGGAGCAACTGGGGGTTCAGTGCCTTGCAAGGACACTTCAGCCATGTGTATTGAGGATGGAAAAGAGCGCGGTTCATTCACTCCGCCCCACCAGCACCGAGACTCAAACCGGTGACCTTCTAGTAACTAGTCCAGCTAGCTAACCATTAGGCCACAGCTACCCCAATACATTGTATGGGTCAAAATTATTTTTGTTTTATGCCAAAAATCATTAGGATATTAAGTAAAGATCATGTTCCATTAAGATATTTAGTAAATTTCCTACTGTAAATATATAAAAACGTAATTTTTGATTAGTAATATGCATTGCTAAGAACTTCATTTGAACAACTTTATCGATGATATTATCAATATTTAGATTTTTTTGCTCCCTCAGATTCCAGATTTTCAAATATTGTCTGATCATAACAAACCACACATCAATGGAGAGATGATTTATTCAGCTTCAGATGATGTATAAATCTCAAATGTACCCTCATGATTATTGCTCTGGGTCATGTGTGCCTCCCTCTATCATAGAAGACGTCCGAGTGATAGAAATGTCTTTTTTCTGAAGTCTGTGTTTCATGTGTGAGAGACCTTCAGTGTCTCCAAGTCTGAGCTATATCAGTGATTCTGACAAATATGCCCCCTGCAGATACTACTTCACCTATGACTGCTTCATGTTATTACAATCAAAAAAGATTCTAATACTTAATCCTTAATCCTCGAGTTACAGGCCTGCAAACTTGAAAAGTGCTTTTTCCCATTATTGAACATTCACTGGAATATAATGCAACAAAGACTGCTAAAGTCAACAGATTTAACGAACCTAATGATTTGGTCAGTCTTATCCTCCTGTAATCTGGCTCTGAATCTCAGGTGAAAACTATCATCATTTGACTCTCCTCTACGAAACAGTGGATTACTCAGAAAACATACATCCATGACATTTAATATTTTGTCTTTCCTCAATCTTTCTTCAGAAGAAATACTGACAAAATGAGAAGTCTGAGCCAGGGGAGTCTGTGAGATATGGTTTATTTGACACAGAATGACTCTGTAGTGAAGAGATGTGCATCAGACGTCATGTGCAGCTTCAGTGATGTGAAAACCATGTTGTAATACTGCTTGATAGATGCTGATGTACAGCGACACGGTCTTCATTCTGGGCAGAACGTGAGACCCAGTGAACTGGTCTCGGCTCAGAGACTCCTTCCCTTCCAGCGAGCGCATGTGGTTTATGAAGGTCAGAGCGAAACCATAACAGCACGAGCCAAACTCCCTCTCCTCAGCAAACCTGCAGTGAACAAGCACCATCACATCTGACCTCCTGACAGGGATGAAAGATGACGAGCAGCACTGAGACCTGAGACTGTGACCGTACCGCTCTGGAGCCCACTGAGGCAGAGCCGAGAAGCGCTCCAGCTCCGTGTCCCATGATTCCCTGCGCTCCGGTGTCCTCTCAGAGCCCAGCTGCACACACACACAGCGCTCCCAGCCACACTCGTCTCTCCGGACGCCTGACAGCGTGTAGTTATAGACCAGACCTACACACACACACACACACACTGAGCAGAGATCACACACACACACACACACACACTGAGCAGTGATCACACACACACACACTGAGCAGTGATCACACACACACACACACACACTGAGCAGAGATCACACACACACACACACTGAGCAGTGATCACACACACACACACTGAGCAGTGATCACACACACACACACACACACTGAGCAGAGATCACACACACACACACACACACTGAGCAGTGATCACACACACACACACACTGAGCAGTGATCACACACACACACACACACACTGAGCAGTGATCACACACACACACACACTGAGCAGTGATCACACACACACACACACACTGAGCAGAGATCACACACACACACACACACACTGAGCAGTGATCACACACACACACACTGAGCAGTGATCACACACACACACACACACTGAGCAGAGATCACACACACACACACACACACTGAGCAGAGATCACACACACACACACACTGAGCAGTGATCACACACACACACACACACACTGAGCAGAGATCACACACACACACACTGAGCAGTGATCACACACACACACACTGAGCAGTGATCACACACACACACACACACACTGAGCAGAGATCACACACACACACACACACACTGAGCAGTGATCACACACACACACACACTGAGCAGTGATCACACACACACACACACACTGAGCAGAGATCACACACACACACACACACACTGAGCAGTGATCACACACACACACACTGAGCAGTGATCACACACACACACACACACTGAGCAGAGATCACACACACACACACACACACTGAGCAGAGATCACACACACACACACACTGAGCAGTGATCACACACACACACACTGAGCAGTGATCACACACACACACACACACTGAGCAGAGATCACACACACACACACACACACTGAGCAGTGATCACACACACACACACACTGAGCAGTGATCACACACACACACACTGAGCAGTGATCACACACACACACACACACACTGAGCAGTGATCACACACACACACACTGAGCAGTGATCACACACACACACACACACACTGAGCAGTGATCACACACACACACACACACACTGAGCAGAGATCACACACACACACACTGAGCAGTGATCACACACACACACACTGAGCAGTGATCACACACACACACACACACTGAGCAGAGATCACACACACACACACACACTGAGCAGAGATCACACACACACACACACTGAGCAGTGATCACACACACACACACTGAGCAGTGATCACACACACACACACACACTGAGCAGAGATCACACACACACACACACACACTGAGCAGTGATCACACACACACACACACTGAGCAGTGATCACACACACACACACTGAGCAGTGATCACACACACACACACACACACTGAGCAGTGATCACACACACACACACTGAGCAGTGATCACACACACACACACACACACTGAGCAGTGATCACACACACACACACACACACTGAGCAGAGATCACACACACACACACTGAGCAGTGATCACACACACACACACTGAGCAGTGATCACACACACACACACTGAGCAGAGATCACACACACACACACTGAGCAGTGATCACACACACACACACTGAGCAGTGATCACACACACACACACACACACTGAGCAGAGATCACACACACACACACACACTGAGCAGTGATCACACACACACACACTGAGCAGTGATCACACACACACACACACACTGAGCAGAGATCACACACACACACACTGAGCAGTGATCACACACACACACACACACACTGAGCAGTGATCACACACACACACACACTGAGCAGTGATCACAGGTGTGCTCTACCTGCTGAATCTGACAGCCCCACATGGATCTCTGTGTCATGCCATTCCCTGCAGAACAAACAAATCAAACACAGCATTAACACACACACACACACACACACACACACTGATCATTATAACTCAGGGTGTAATGCTTTTCTGCTCATCAAAGCTGCATTTTTAAAGTAGAAAATACAGAAAACAGTCGTTTTACATTTAGAATAAATTTTTTACTGTATTTTTGCCATTTTAAACTGAAATAATATTTTTGAATTTTCCTCCCCGAATTCCGGAAAAGTTGGGACGTTTTTTAAATTTTAATAAAATGAAAACTAAAAGACTTTCAAATCACATGAGCCAATATTTTATTCACAATAGAACATAGATAACATAGCAAATGTTTAAACTGAGAAAGTTTACAATTTTATGCACAAAATGAGCTCATTTCAATTTTGATTTCTGCTACAGGTCTCAAAATAGTTGGGACGGGGCATGTTTACCATGGTGTAGCATCTCCTTTTCTTTTCAAAACAGTTTGAAGACGTCTGGGCATTGAGGCTATGAGTTGCTGGAGTTTTGCTGTTGGAATTTGGTCCCTTTCTTGCCTTATATAGATTTCCAGCTGCTGAAGAGTTCGTGGTCGTCTTTGACGTATTTTTCGTTTAATGATGCGCCAAATGTTCTCTATAGGTGAAAGATCTGGACTGCAGGCAGGCCAGGTTAGCACCCGGACTCTTCTACGACGAAGCCATGCTGTTGTTATAGCTGCAGTATGTGGTTTTGCATTGTCCTGCTGAAATAAACAAGACCTTCCCTGAAATAGACGTTGTTTGGAGGGAAGCATATGTTGCTCTAAAACCTTTATATACCTTTCAGCATTCACAGAGCCTTCCAAAACATGCAAGCTGCCCATACCGTATGCACTTATGCACCCCCATACCATCAGAGATGCTGGCTTTTGAACTGAACGCTGATAACATGCTGGAAGGTCTCCCTCCTCTTTAGCCCGGAGGACACGGCGTCCGTGATTTCCAACAAGAATGTCAAATTTGGACTCGTCTGACCATAAAACACTATTCCACTTTGAAATAGTCCATTTTAAATGAGCCTTGGCCCACAGGACACGACGGCGCTTCTGGACCATGTTCACATATGGCTTCCTTTTTGCATGATAGAGCTTTAGTTGGCATCTGCTGATGGCACGGCGGATTGTGTTTACCGACAGTGGTTTCTGAAAGTATTCCTGGGCCCATTTAGTAATGTCATTGACACAATCATGCCGATGAGTGATGCAGTGTCGTCTGAGAGCCCGAAGACCACGGGCATCCAATAAAGGTCTCCGGCCTTGTCCCTTACGCACAGAGATTTCTCCAGTTTCTCTGAATCTTTGGATGATGTTATGCACTGTAGATGATGAGATTTGCAAAGCCTTTGCAATTTGACGTTGAGGAACATTGTTTTTAAAGTTTTCCACAATTTTTTTACGCAGTCTTTCACAGATTGGAGAGCCTCTGCCCATCTTTACTTCTGAGAGACTCTGCTTCTCTAAGACAAAGCTTTTATAGCTAATCATGTTACAGACCTGATATCAATTAACTTAATTAATCACTAGATGTTCTCCCAGCTGAATCTTTTCAAAACTGCTTGCTTTTTTAGCCATTTGTTGCCCCCGTGCCAACCTTTTTTGAGACCTGTAGCAGGCATTAAATTTTAAATGAGCTAATTAAGTGGATAAAAGTGTAAAATTTCTCAGTTTAAACATTTGCTACGTTATCTATGTTCTATTGTGAATAAAATATTGGCTCATGTGATTTGAAATTCCTTTAGTTTTCATTTTATTAAAATTTAAAAAACGTCCCAACTTTTCCGGAATTCGGGTTGTAATTATTATTTCAGTTAAAAACAGCAAAAATACAGTAAAAAAATTATTCTAAATGTAAAACAGCTGTGTTCTGTGTGAATCTGTGTTAAAGTGTAATGTATTTCTATAATGCACAGCTATATTTTCAGCATCATTCCTCCAGTCTTCAGTGTCACATGATCTTCAGAAATCAGAATAATATGATGATTTACTGCTCAAGAAACATTTCTGATTATTATCAATGTTTCTGGAAACTGATACATTTTATTTTTCAGAATACACAAAGTTCAGGAAAGCAGTATTTACTGAAATAGAAATCTTTTGTCAGATTATAAATGTCTTTTGGCTCAGTTGAATGCGTCATGCTGAATGAATGTTTGGTGCACGAGCTCACGCGAGATGTGCTGGTCCGCGCGCACACGCGATCAGGAGCGCGCAGGGGACCGTGTGTCCACTCCTGAAAGGACAGGGCAGCGCCACAGGTGCGTCCACGAGACCAAACCTGACCCTCTGCTGACACACTGGACACTGCAGCTCGTCTGGACACGAGAAACTGAAGATACTTCTTCCACAGTGTGTGAATCTGATCAGAGTGTTCTCCATCAGAGCGGAGTCTGTTACCTGAGGACGAGCTGCTGCTTCTGCTGTTTACTGACGACTGACAAACAACTGATGAGCGCACTAGCGCCACCCGCTGGTGTGGACACACACACACACACACACACACACACACACACACACACACACACACAGACACACACACACACAATCTCTCTCTCACACACACACACACACACACTCACACACACACACAGACACACACACACACACAAACTCTCTCTCTCTCACACACACACACACAAACTCTCTCTCACACACACACACACACACACACAAACTCTCTCTCTCTCTCTCACACACACACACACACAAACTCTCTCTCTCTCACACACACACACACACACAAACTCTCTCTCTCTCACACACACACACACACTCACGCACACACACACACACACTCACACTCACATACACACTCACAGACACACACACACACACACACTCACACACACTCACACACACATACACACTCACAGACACACACACAACACAGACACACACACACACACACACACACACACACTGCTCGAGCTGCATCCGGCAGAACCAGTCCAGCTGCTATAACACCACCTACTCACATACAGAATCAACACAGTACACTAATATATTTTTATATATATAATAATTAACATTAATGAATGACCATCACACTTCTTTACGTTATCATCTGTCTTTCCTTCAGCTCTTCCTACAGCTGGTCATCTGTCCACTACATGTGTGTGTTTGTGCATCCCAGACTCTGTTAAACACTGCTGGTCTCTGTAACTCCTCACCTGAGATTGTGCCAGACTTTTAACATCATGCCCAAACACAAATTAATGGGAACTGGGCACATTTTGAAGTGTATTACAGAAATACTGTTAAGAGGGAATAGTAATTGTTGCACATAGTTCAGATAACACATATTCATAAATAGTTTGGACATCATCAATATGGCTGTGGTTAAACCAGAAAGCATTGATTTTGCACTTATCAATGTTTCAGGAGCACTGGATACGGTTTACTTCAGTTTGGACTGAATTCACTCATCTGGTTTACTCTTGAATCTGATTATGCTTATTATATTCTGTTTTCTAAATTGTATTGTTGAGTGACACTGGAGCGAGTGTAATAAATGGTTTAATCCTGTGTGATCGTGATCAGAAATCACTCAAACACTCCTCTCAAACCCTGCTAATGACACAACACTAATGAGGAGCTCTGAAAGACACTGAAATACACGTATAACAACATGCTGTTTGAATTCAGTCTTGCTGTAAATTCTTAAAGACACTAATAATTGCCAAGGCTAGAATTAATGTAAAATCTGAGGGGAATGGATGAGATGATTTACTTCGGGGCCACTATTTCAAAGAACATTACATTTACTAAAACTAATTTAAGCATTCAGCGATGTTAGTAATTTATATTTTTAGTAGAACTAATTGACTGCCAAGCTATGTCCAAATCATGATGTTGAATTATTTTAGTCACTGACCACAAAATCACACTTTTAATGAGACATTTCACATTAAAAACTACTAATGTCACAGTGTCTGGGTTGTGTTCCCTGGGTTTCCACTAGGTGTCCTCCTTTCCCACGGTGTCTGTCACCTTATCACTTCCTGTTCCCTTATTTGGTCAACTTCCTCTTTGTTGAGTAATTGATTGTTTCCCCACCTGTCTCCTTTTCCCTCATTATCCTTCTGTGTATTTATACCCGGTCTGTCTGAGTCTGTGTTACAGAGTCCTTGTTTAATGTCCTATGATTATTCATGTCCGTCGCGCCTTGCCTTGCCTTGCCTTGCCTTGCCTTGCCTTGCCTTGCCTTGCCTTGCCTTGCCTTGCCTTGCCTTGCCTTGCCTTGCCTTGCCTTGCCTTGCCTTGCCTTGCCTTGCCTTGCCTTGCCTTGCCTTGCCTTGCCTTGCCTTCGTGTCTTCGTGTCTTGTTTATGTTGGATTTGGATATTCTGGTTTTGACCCTGCCTGGACTGTTTACCCCTTTGGATTACCCTTTAAATAAATGACTTACCTGCAATTGGTTCCCTCTCCTGTGTTTCCTGTAACGCCGATCGTGACAGAAGGACTCCGTCACAGTAGGAACCAGCGGTATGTCATTTTTCCGTTCCCCAGCCAAGATGGCGGAGCGGCGAACTAAGTATCTTAGGTTGACCGCCCTCCGCCAAGAGGGCAATGAAGTGGGTGCCCTGGCTCAGGTGTTTCTGGTCCCTGGCCGAGGGCATGGGCTACAACGATGCGGCCCTCAAGGACTATTTCAATGGCGGGCAGGATGATCCAGTGTCTCAGGAGGAGATGGCGCAGTTAGAGACACTGGAATTCTGGGAATTCGTGCGCTACCTGCAGCATCAGCTTCGGTGGGATGCCCCAGCCACTTCAGTCTCTTCCGGCGGGGAGGTCGTCAGCCCAGCACCACTGCCCAGGATGGCAACCAGCCAAGCGCCACAACCCAAGATGGCCGCCAGTCCAGCACCACTGCCCAGTGTAGTCAGGTGCCAGTTGACCCTCCGGAGTCGAGTCAGGTGCCAGTTGACCCTCCGGAGTCGAGTCAGGTGCCAGTGAACTCTCCAGAGTCGAGTCAGGTGCCAGTGAACTCTCCAGAGTCGAGTCAGGTGCCAGTGAACTCTCCAGAGTCGAGTCAGGTGCCAGTGAACTCTCCAGAGTCAGGGCTAGTCACCGCTGATCCTCCAGAGTCAGGGCTAGTCACCGCTGATCCTCCAGAGTCAGGGCTGGTCACCGCTGATCCTCCAGAGTCAGGGCTGGTCACCGCTGATCCTCCAGAGTCAGGGCTGGTCACCGCTGATCCTCCAGAGTCAGGGCTGGTCACCGCTGATCCTCCAGAGTCAGGGCTGGTCACCGCTGATCCTCCAGAGTCAGGGCTGGTCACCGCTGATCCTCCAGAGTCAGGGCTGGTCACCGCTGATCCTCCAGAGTCAGGGCTGGTCACCGCTGATCCTCCAGAGTCAGGGCTGGTCACCGCTGATCCTCCAGAGTCAGGGCTAGTCACCGCTGATCCTCCAGAGTCAGGGCTGGTCACCGCTGATCCTCCAGAGTCAGGGCTGGTCACCGCTGATCCTCCAGAGTCAGGGCTGGTCACCGCTGATCCTCCAGAGTCAGGGCTGGTCACCGCTGATCCTCCAGAGACTAGGCTGGTCACCGCTGATCCTCCAGAGACTAGGCTGGTCACCGTTGATCTTCAAGGACTGAGTCAAGTCACCGGTGATCTTCATGAACAAAGGCAAGTCACCGGTGATCTTCATGAACAAAGGCAAGTCACCATTGATCTTCATGAGCAAATACAAGTCACCAATGATCTTCATGAGCAGTGTCAGGCCCGTTGGTCCAGCCGCACGGAGGTCTGCTCATCCTTGGGGGGCTCTGGTCCTGACCACATGGCTGTGGGGGGTCTTCCGCTCTGTCCTGGAGGACTCTGACTTCGTCCACAAGGACGTGGTGGTCTTCGGGTCCGCCCTGGGGGCCTCTCGTCCTGACCACATGGCGGTTTTCTGCTCCGCCCTGGGGGACTTCCGCCCTGACCACACTGTTGTGGTGGTCTTCGGCTCCGCCCTGGGGGCCTCTCGTCCTGACCACATGGCGGTTTTCTGCTCCGCCCTGGGGGACTTCCGCCCTGACCACACTGTTGTGGTGGTCTTCTGCTCCGCCCTGGGGGGCTCTCTCCCTGACTACACGGTTGTGGTGGTCTTCTGCCCCGCCCTGGAGGACTCTGGTTTTGACCACAAGGACGTGGTGGTCTTCCGCTCCGCCCTGGAGGACTCTGGCGTCGACCACAAGGATGTGGTGGTCTTCTGCCCCGCCCTGGGGGGCTTCATGTTGTTGTTTTTGCTTTTTGTTTTTGTGTTCACTCCTGTCCCTGTTCCTTTCTGTTAGTCTGGCCCTCCGTCCCTCCCCCTGAACCTCCTCCGGTCCTCCTCCCTCCTGGTCTCCCTGTTTTGTGTTTTCAATTCTGGTGCCTGTTCCCCATGTTTTTCTGTTCTGTCCCTCCCCCTGAGCCTCCACCTGTCTGCCTCCCTCTTGGTCTCTGTTTTGTGTCTGTCGTGGAGCGTCTGGGAGCCGCTCCGTAGAGGGGGGGTACTGTCACAGTGTCTGGGTTGTGTTCCCTGGGTTTCCACTAGGTGTCCTCCTTTCCCACGGTGTCTGTCACCTTATCACTTCCTGTTCCCTTATTTGGTCACCTTCCTCTTCCCTTATTTGGTCACCTTCCTCTTTGTTGAGTAATTGATTGTTTCCCCACCTGTCTCCTGTTCCCTCATTATCCTTCTGTGTATTTATACCCGGTCTGTCTGAGTCTGTGTTACGGAGTCCTTGTTTAATGTCCTATGATTATTCATGTCCGTCGCTTCTTTCCTTGCCTTGCCTTGCCTTACCTTGTCTTCGTGTCTTGTTTATGTTGGATTTGGATATTCTGGTTTTGACCCTGCCTGGACTGTTTGCCCCTTTGGATTACCCTTTAAATAAATGACTTACCTGCAATTGGTTCCCTCTCCTGTGTTTCCTGTAACGCCGATCGTGACAACTAATCACTTTAATAATATTCACGATAAGTGCCATTTGGAATTGCTTTTTAAAATCTTGAAGAGAGTTAAGATGTGGAAAAGCCTGAAGCAATGGTTTGTAGTTAAAATCATCTTAATGCTGGATGTGTTTCATCTTTTGTCTTCTCCAGATGTTCACTGATGGACTGGAGTGCTGTGGATTATTGTGATGTTTTTATCAGACTCTCATTCTGACGGCACCCATTCACTGCAGAGCATCCATTGATCAGACACTGATGCAGTGCTACATTTCTACAAACCTGATGAAGACACAAACTCAGTGTTCACTTTTTTGGGTGAACTTTCGCTCGAATCATTGAACCATGCGCGTAATTTGCACGGGGGTTACGGGGGTCATGACCCCCCCAAAAATCAGATCCAGCTAATATAACCCCCCCAATATCATCACATCATTCAGATTAAAATAGATATGAAATATTCAGAATGAATACTTTTGTTCATTTTCTTTATTAATTTCATTTGCCAGCAAGAAAGATAGTATCATATTTTAAATAATCTGTAATGTACCCCCCGCCCACCGCACCGATTTGGTATTACCAAAGTCTCTGGTATTACCCAACCCGCTTTCTGTACCAAGTTTGTTCACTATTTTGCGCAGTCGATGGGATGAATGGTTGGAGAAAGCTGACGGAAAGATGAAAAGGACACTGAAAGGCAGCCAGACAACGATTTTTCATTGTTTGTCGACACCAGCCGAAAAAAGAAAAAAAAAAAGAAAAACGAAAAATCCTGACCAAACGGAGGTACCCTTAAGTTAGCTGTTAAGTTAGCTCAGCGTTTCTCAAAGTGTGGGGAATAGAAACATGACAAACAGGTTTTGTGCCCATCTTTTAAATTCCGTTATTTATTGACCATACACTCAAAACAAAGACACATTTAAATGTAACTTTGACGTTACTTAACCTCTTCACACGTAAGTTTAAAAGTATTTCAAGGCTACCGTTATTGATCGTAGTATCGCTTTATGGTTCCCATGGAGACGCGCCATTCATTGCTTGTCACACCGTAGCCACAATAGTGCTGAATGACTGATGATCTGCTTTTATTTCCTTTTTTTATTCAAAATTTCACAAATGTGTTAGCTATAGCAGGATATATCTGATATTCCGATTGTCAAATATGTGCAAGTGGATGTGTTTTGTTGTTCAAACACCTTTATAACGATCGCATTACTTGAGCTGTATGCGCAACGTATTTTAGGTATCTATCTTATTAAAATACCTAAAAAAATACGTACATTATTAGGAATTTACCACCTCTGGTTCAATTTGAGATTATTTTTATTTTTGTTTGTTTGTTTGTTTTTTTGTTGTTCTTTTTGCATGGATTTTGCAAAGTGTCAAAATGAATCAAAGCACAACTAGGTTAATGTTAGTCCACACTTGTATTGATGTTATCAGAGGCTAAATGCAAACACAATTATTATTATTTTTTTATCTAATTTTTAGTCTTATTTCATCACACTTTCATTTTCTTTATTTGAAAATTTTTAATGCTGTTATTTGATGTTAAGTTTTTAAAATGTGATGTTAATAAAATACATTTTAACAGTTAAACTTAAAGCCTAGTTTATTAACATTTTGTTGGGGTGATTGGGGACAGGTGGGGCTCGGAACCCTTTCCTACCTCTGAAGTGGGGAATGGCAGAAACGTTTGAGAAACACTGAGTTAGCTGATGATTTGTTTTGTTGACTGGAGTTGGCTAGCTAGATGTTCGTTTTCCAGTGTCCTATGAGGTAAAGCCAGAGGGTGCCAGGGACTGTGTAGAACCAATGTCCCTGAATTGTAACTGCTGTTTGCTCCAATACAGTCACCCGTTTTGGGGGGGATTGCATAATTAAATTATGCAAATTAGCATGTTACCTTTTACACAAGAAAATAATACAATAAATTAATAAATAAATAAATATGCTGCAAGTTTAACCCCCCCAATGGTAGACCCAAAGTTACGCCCTTGCATTGAACGCTGTCATCTTGTTTAATATTTCTGCTGCTGCTTTAAAAATGTTCAAAAGTCAAACACAAATCATCTTAAAAACAGAGCTTTTGTGGTGTGTTTAACTTTAAATAAATCTTTATTAAAATATAGTGAATAAACAATCTCAGAGGCTCTGTGGAGCGACAGGTCGGACGCGATGCGGTTTATTTTGGGGAGCGAGTGCTGGAGCAGCTCAATGGAGGACAGGATCTGTGAGAGAAACAGCCTCATACAGCACTGCACACACACACACACACACACACACACACACACACATCTGTGTCCAGAACTCACAGCTACAGATACTGTACAACCCAGCAAATGTCTTCCCAGCCCAGATCCGGGTCACAAAATGACTTTTCCCTCGGCCCAAGTACCGCAAAGAATGACGGCCCGGAAGTGGCCCAGAACTGGATTAAAGACTCGGGCCACAGCCGGTTAATCAGCCTTAGCTGGCCCTGATCTGGGCCAAAACAGGTTTTATTATTTTAATATTTCATATTATTACCTTGTATATTACTATGATCACAATTATTCATTTTTTGACATGCTTTAATGTACACACAATCTATGCCAATAAAGTACATTAAACTGAATAGAAAACTTAAAACCCACGCATCATGTAACTGTGCAATAAAAAAACATATTGCATTGTTTTTTCTATTTATTTTTATAAAGAACAAATCAACCAATAAAGAGTGAGTGTATAAAGTATACCGTCTATAAGAGAAACGTAACAGATAGACACATGTAACTTAATCATAATTATTTATTACAGATGTGACAGAGCAGTACCACAGTAACCAAATGACGATGCATTGCAGTTGCAGTCCCCTCTGCAGAATATAACAGAATCGTTAGGAGTTGGGAATAATTTAAGCTGTTAAACGCTGAGAATACTATCCCGATTCACTCCCTCAAGGCGGAAGGCGCGCGTTTCTCATTCAAAACATGCATCACCCGTATTTTGTACAAGAATAAATCTATATTTTTTCAGAATTGGTTTGACAAAAATATCTTGTTAGTTAGTCAATTAATTAATTCTCAGGGATTGTTGTTTTTCATTTAAGGAATTTCTAGATCATTTTCAATTTCCTGTTTCTCCCAATGAATTTTCAATAGTTATGGGTTCAATCCCATCAGGTGCTCTTGCTTTATTGAGAGGAACTCAATCCCAGTCTCTTTGAGTTTGGTTAATACTTCTGTTGGCAAATTGTGCTTTGCTTTTCCCTAAAAAAACAATAATAGATCAGTCCGGTCACTATTTCAGCAAGACATTGTTACTTTACCACCTGTGACCACTTACTGGAGTAATGTAGTTAGTAATATTTGTTTTAACCAATAAAGTAAAAGAGATTTCTTTTAAAATAATTCATAAATGCTACCCTGCAAATCACTACATGAAAAAGTTCAAAAAGGATATTTCCTCCAGTTGCTCTTTCTGTGACATCTCTGATGAAACTGTAGTTCATCTTTTTTGGTATTGTCCATTTACGAAAATGTCTTGGCAAGATGTTTTAGGATTTATCAGGTCTGAAATCTATAATGAATGTGTGTTGTATTGGCAGAATGTGATCTTAGGCTTTGTTGATTTTGACCAATCTAAAAAATTTAATTTTTATGTGATTAATCTGATCTTGTTTCTAGCTAAATTCTATATTCATAAATCTAAATATCGTAATGCTAAACCGCTCTTTCTTATATTTGTGAAAGAACTTGAAAAATACTTCTTTTCAATGAAGTTGTCTGAGAACAAAAAAGACTTAAAAACATTATCTATGTGTAACTCTTTTCCTTTTTTCAGTGTCATGTAATTCTCATAATTTGTTAATGTTTAATTTAATGTATATTATTCCCCCTGTTGTTGTTTTTATATATATATATATTCTGTTGTTATCTTTTATTGCTTGTGTATTGTTTTAAGCATTAATAAAAAATAAATAAAAAAAACATGCATCACCGGAAACACAGCATGTCGCAATCTCTGACGAAACCGGTGAGAGCCAATGAGCGTTTAATATCGCTGCCGTAAACTTGTTGTAAAACTTCTTAACGGCACATTTTTATATAGTTACTATAGCTACAGAGGAAGGAGATACATAACGTCGATGAATGGTTTGAATTTGGATCTGTTCCTCACACCAAGCATCACATGGATACAGGATTTAAATAAAAATAAAATACTTTCATGATCATTTTATTTAATGCTTATGCATGACAGCTTACTAATAAAAATGATGTGCCCCCACTCTCTTATTATAGATCAGTGTAATATTACATGATTAAATACTCTCTCTTTCTCTCTTTTCCTGTAAGGATTCTAAGATTATTTGTAGCAAGAATAATAATATAAAATGTAATAAAATTGTAACATGAAGGTTCAGTATGTGGTGGTAGATCACTCTTTATGATAATAAACAGCAGAATGGAGACAGAAGACTTCCTCGAGCGGCACTTTTTACTGAACACCGTCACAACAACAACACTTCCAAATTCCAAGATGGCGGAGTGAACGGTTGTGTTTATGCAGGCTCTGAGGGAAGTAGCTTAAAATCGTCCTAAAATTGTTATCTTTGACATAAAAAACCAACCAATAGTAAACGATGGCAAACACCAACCAAGTAACATTAGATCGAGGGCTAGTGGAGCATGACTACAACTTAAATGCTCTTGCAGAGGCATGTGATGAAGAAGAAATTGAAGACATGATGGTGGAAACTGCCAAAACAAGACATGATCATACACCTCTGCCCAGCCCAAATCCTAAGAAAGTAAGATCAAAGGCTAAAGACAAAGTTAAACAAACAGACGAAATAACAAATGAAGTGATTTTTGATGCAATTCAAACTGTAATTAAGAGATTTGACGAGCAGGATCAGAGACTGAAAATCATTGAAAAGACAATGGAGGAAAATGCTCACGCAGTTAAAAAGAATAAAGAAGACATTGGCGAACTGAAAAAGGAAGCAGCAGACTTGAGGAAAGAGAACATCTCATTGAGACAGCAGTGTTTAGAGCATGCCAGGTACAAAAGAAGATGGGATCTCAGACTGATCGGTCTTCCAGAAAAGGAAAATGAAGACCCAAGAGAAACGGTGATGGGAATTCTTACCCGGGTGATTCCGTGGTCAGTGGAGAAGCTCCGGCAATCGGTAGATACCGTACATCGCTTAGGAAAAAGAAACGACGCTGCTACTAATAAGTTACCCAGGCCAGTGATCATCCAGTTTGCAATGAGGACTGTGCGTGATGAAGTGTGGAAAAAATCAAGAGAGGCAAGGGTGTGTAAAGACATGCACATTCAATTTAAAGAAGACTTTTCAAAGGAAGATCGCGAAGCTCGTGCTAAGTTATGGCCAAAAATGCAAGAAGCCAGAAAAAATGGGAAGAGAGCTTTCCTAAAAGAAGGCTATGCACTTATTGATGGACTCAGAGTTGACCCGTGACTGAGGTTCACAAGGTAACTAACACGTAGACTCGTTAAAGTATTCAGGATTTCTGCATACTAGATGGAAATAATCTGTTAAAACTGATTAAGAATGGTGTTTAACTAAAAGCAATACTACATGTTCAGTTTGTTTGGTTTGGTTATAGAGTTAAGGACAACATGTTCATTCCTGTGTACACTGTTGAGTGTGTGCTGAGAGTTGAGAACGTTATACATATAATTTAATTTATGTCTATTTCTTTTCTATCTTTGAATGCTAGGGGGTTAAAAAAACAGTGTTAAGCGTAAAGCTATTTTTTTATTTTGCAAGGAACAAAAGTCAAGCTGTGTTTTCTTACAAGAGACTCATTCTAATTCAATTGATGAAAAATTCTGGAAAGTTCAGTGGGGTGATTTAGCCTTGTTTGCACATGGATCTTCACATTCGGCCGGAGTGATGGCATTATTCAACAGATTTGAAGGCTCTGTAATTGTTCATAAAGGGGACACAGAAGGCCACTGGTTAATGATAACAGTAGAACTACACGACAAATGTTATATATTACTCTGTATTTATGGTTATAATAACAAAGTGACTAATAGAGAAATGTTTGAGAAACTTGGTAAATTGGTTAATGAATGGAAAAAAAGTATAATGCAGAAAATGTGATAATAGGAGGTGACTTTAATATAGTCCCTGATTTATGGCTAGATAGAAGACCTCAAAGAGGTCCACATTCTGTGTATAATGATACTATATTGAATTTTTGTAAAACTGTCAATGTTGTTGATTATTGGAGGGTATCTAACCCAAACTGCACTCAGTATACATGGTTTAACTCCTCAGGAAATGGTCAATGTTCGAGATTAGATTATTGGCTTATTTCTTGTGATCTATGTAAAATTGTCACAGAATGTGAAATAACAGCTGCCCCAATTACAGATCACTGTATGGTTACTCTGTCCTTATCAAGTTTTAAGAAACCTGATATTTCTCCTAATATTTGGAAGTTTAATAATGACTTGTTAAAGAATGATAGATTTTATGATGAGGTGTTGACTCTTATTGAGGAGATTGAAAATCTAGACATGTCTAACATAAATAAATGGGAATGGTTTAAATTTAGGGTTAAACAAATAGCAGTTGATATAGGCAAACATTTCTCAGTGAGGAGGAAACAGAAACAAAGGGAACTGATTGGAGAAATAAACTCATTGGCAGTTAATACACAAGAATCACCGGAAGATTCTGCTAAATTAAAGTCACTGCAATCCCAACTAGATGAATTGTACTCAGAAAAAGCCAATGGCGCTTGTATTCGATCAAGGGCACGGTGGATTGAAAAGGGAGAAAAAAGTTCATCATATTTTTTCGGCCTGGAAAAACAAAGACAAACAAAGAAAAACATTTGTAAGCTTAAGATTAATGAAACTATAACAGGTGATCAAAAAGAAATTCAAAATGATTATAACCTTTATAAATCTAATTACCAAAAAGCTGATTGTGATTCTTTATTTGCGATTATAAGAGATAAAATATGTAAACTGAATGAAGAAGATAAATTCTTAATTGATGATGAGTTGACTTTAGAAGAAATGGATGTAGCTTTAAAACAGATGAATAATAATAAATCACCAGGTATAGATGGATTAACTACTGAATTCTTAAAACCTTTTTGGAAAGATATTCGGAAATTATTATATAAAGCATTTTTAGAATGCATTCAGGAAGGAAGCTTATCACCTACTATGAAAACAGGTTTGGTAACCTTGCTACCTAAACCCAATAAACCGTTGATATTATTAGATAATTGGAGACCAATAACTTTATTATGTACAGATTATAAATGACTTGCCCTTGTGTATGCTAATCGTCTCAAACAGGTTCTTGGGAAACTGGTAGAGGAGTATCAATCAGCATTCATTAAAGGAAGAATGATAAATGATAAATGATAAAAAAGGTTAACTCTATTGTGTTTAATTTTATATGGAAAAACAAAACTCATCATATTAATAAATCTCAGATGATTAAAGAATATAAAAATGGAGGTCTAAAAGCCACTGAAGTTGAATCCACGGTTGGAGATCTTAAAATGGATTGGATTCAAATGTATTTAGCACAGCCAAACTCAATGTGGTTTCAGATACCAAAGTATGTATTCAAGGAAATTGGAGGGTTAGAATTTTTGTTGAAATGGGATTTTGAGGTTTCCAAATTGCCAATTAAGCTTTCAAAATTCCACAAACAGGTTTTGTTTTATTGGAAAATGTTATTCACACAAAATATTACTCCGCATGGTTCTACCTTGTGGAATAACAGAACCATTACAATAAATAGAAAGACAGTATTCAAACAAGAGTGGTATGAGAAAAATGTTTTATATGTTATAGATGGAACTGGGCAAATTATTCAACATAATTCATTCATGGAGAAGTTTGAAATAAAATGTTCCTTTAGAGAATTTAATACTTTGTGTAAAGCTATCCCTCTTGCTTTAAAACAACTAATACAAAACACTCTTACGTATTCAAGTGTGTCTGTTAAATTGCCTGAGTTAAAGATTGGAGACTTATATATTGGGGACAAAAACTGTAAGAACAGAGTGATAGGGAATGTATTAAAATGTAAATTATTTTCAGACTTCAATACACCTTCAAAATTAAAACAATTTGAAAATGAAATATTTAAAAACAAATTCAGTAATTATCTTAAATGGCCAGTTCTACCTAAAATGAAGGATATTCAGTTTAGGATTATTAATAATGTGTATCCAGCAGCTGAAATATTACGGAAAAGATTCCTTTTTGAGGTAGATCCTTGTTTTTTTTTTGTTTAGAAGAGCGTGAAACCATTGAACATGTATTTTTCTCTTGTCCAGTCACATTAAAGTTCTGGCAGGATCTTTACAGCTGGCTAAATACTGATATCAACACTGGTATTCCATCAATAAATTTGTTTCAGGTTTTGGTTTTTGCCGATGTAGATGGTCTTTCGAAAAATACGTCATTGATGTTAAACATTATTATCACAATGGGTAAATATCATATACATAAAAGTAAGTGGAATAACAGTAAACCCTCTTTAAACTGCTTTAAAAATGAATGTCATAAATACTTAGAATCTTTGAAACTCTTATCCAAAGATAATCAATCCCATGAAGATCTGTATAAAACCATGTATGAGTCTCTTTCCTTTTAAGACTGCTAAAAAAATGTGCCTTTTTTTTTTTTTGCAACCCCCTGAAATGTTTAAAGTATTTTTGTTTTGTTTATTGTTATTGTATGTAGTGATCTGTATATATATACACAGTGATTTATGTATGATGGAGATGTGACTGGAATAGTGTATATTTTGTCATATGCAAGTTATTGCTCCCCATTTGACTTTGTAAATTGATATTGTTCTAATAAAAAAAAACAATAAAAAAAACCACTTCCTTAAACACAGCCTTTCACGTGACATCACTAACCAATCAGAAGCAAGGACTTAGACTGAGATAAACCTGAGTGAATTCAGCAGAATAACCTTACTGCAATAAATATGTAAACACATAAAGGTGTAAATAATTAACTGACTAAACATTGTAAATATACTTCTGGTATATTAACTCAAATATAAATCATAATAAATTCTAAGCATTACAACTTTCCAATATGAAATATGAACTCCACTTCTAAACCTTACAAAATTATAATTAAGTACAGTTTAATTCCCTTGACTGATTTGCTTAATATTTAAATGATAATGTTTCATTCTGTTTTGACTTGCCATTTCAAAGACTACATTTTAACAATACTACACTTCATTAAAATGTCTATGATCATTTAACCATTATCATGCAATATTGTATTTATCTTGTTTATCATGGGTCACATAATATGCTGCCGGATCTTAGCCTGATCTGGGCCACACTCCTCCCATCAACAATCGGCTCATGTTGTTTGCTGGATCCCCTCCGTGCCGTCACTGCCACACATGGCCCAGCTCTGGCTGAAAGGGTACGTGCCAGTGCCCACAGGAGGCCAGCAGTGCCAGCTTCAGGCCACATGTGGGCCAAGTCCGTTTGCTATGTGGGTTGTTTGTTGCTCTCTGTATTTTTGTCTTTTTCTGTTTTGTGGTTCATATTATCTATGTATTTGTTGTATGTGATTGTGAAGCCTTTTGGGCAACAGTGGTTGCATTAAATGTGCTGTAAAACAACAACAACAACAAAAAAAAACCCCAGGAACAACATTTTTGAGGATCTCTTTAAGCTTTGTCATTATACAATACAACAATAGTTTACTGTAATTAGGATGCTAATTGAAGTGTGATATTTGGCGACAAAATATTTTGCCACATCCAGTTACAATTACTGCAAATTCTAGTTCTAAACTTTCATATTATCTTACTGTTTTTCAGGCGACCCCTATATCTGTTTTCCATGTGCAGAGAGTGAATGGTCTGATGAGGGAAGCACGACATGTAAGACACGTTCTGTTGTCTATCCTCAGTTCACAGAAATCCCCTCCATCATTGTCATGTTTTCTGCTGCATGCCTAATTATTCTCCTAATTGCTGTGTTTTGGCTTTTTGCATACAATTACAACACAGCAGTGGTAAAGTCTGCTGGTGACAGCATGTGTTTACTCATGTTGGCCAGTTTGATTCTGTCTAGCATAAGTGTCTTCTTTTTCTTTGGACAACCCACATTTGTATTATGCCTCCTGAGAAATGGCATATTTGC
This sequence comes from Carassius carassius, assembly GCF_963082965.1. Taxonomy (NCBI): domain Eukaryota; kingdom Metazoa; phylum Chordata; class Actinopteri; order Cypriniformes; family Cyprinidae; genus Carassius; species Carassius carassius. Next base: position 26,933,246 of record NC_081798.1, read on the forward strand.
TTTTTTCTTTACTGTCTGTATTTGCTGTTTGTTTGTGTTTTTAAAATGGCTGCTCAGTTCCCTAAAGCACACAGCCTTTGGGTAAAACACAATGGCCAGTGGCTCTTCATTGCATTTTCTTCTTTCATTCATTTAATTTCTTGTGTGGTATGGATGCTTGTCGATCCTGTCAAAGCCATTGCTGACTCGTGGACTTTTAAAGACCAAATTATGCTCATCTGTGAAATGGGGAACCCTATAACATTTACCATAGTCTTGTTTATAAGTTGGTTTCTTGGTTTCCTGTGTCTCCTTTTTTCTTATATGGGAAGAGATGTGCCAAAAATTACAGTGAGGCCAAATCAGTAACATTCAGTCTCATTTTATACTATCTGGCCTGGATTGCATATTTCACATGTTTTATGGTGTCTCCTTTATCTATACACCTTTTACCTATTTATGTATTATTCTCAGGTAGGTAAGGAAAGTCGACTCTGGACAAAACTATAAGCATCCCAAAAGTACTTACAATTTGCTCAGAAGTCTTCCCAGTGGGCAGCTCTTACTTACGGCTCTTGTAGACAATTACTTGTCAATAATAAAATACAAGTTTTATTAAAGTTAACAAAAGTTATATCAAAGTACAATAGTAAAGTTACAAAATCAAGGTATAATCAGCTGGTATCAGGCGTCGAGGGACACTGTGCTTGCTCAGTATCCGTCCGTCGAGTCTCTCTCAGTCTTTTATACACAGACGTCAAACGCTGGCTCTTCTGATGTCATCACCTGGCCGAGGCTTTCTGTCGTTTCCGTCGCATTGCTTTAGCCCTGTTCCTCTTCTTTTTCCTCTTAACCGTCTGTGAAATACACCTTAACTACTATATTGTCTATTTATCATAAAAACTATTTCTAATACATGTGTTTCCACTCCAAATCAGTCACATTTCATGCAAGTAAGCAGTTTTCTTAATGTTAGTGAAGTTACACAATACATTTTCCATATAGCATTAATCACAGGGTTACATATTTGTACTTAAGCAAAAGCATGATTACAAATATTACAATACAAAGTATTCTGAGATGTTGCCTGAACACTGGCGGTGAAAGAGTTAAATGTAAGCACTGGTCATGTGATATCTGTAGACTGTACGAGTACACATCCGACTGAACACTGTTCGGATTATTGTCCTGCATCCAGATGACCTCAGGAGACTCACTCTTTCCTCAGATGTGATTTCTTCTGCATCACAGTCTCATCAATGGATGCTCTGCAGTGAATGGGTGCCGTCAGAATGATTACACACTAATGCAATGCTACTGTGGCCAGACCGAAATCACTCATCTTCACCGCCAACCCTTCATGCAGGAAGATATCTGAGCGAACGTTAAGGAAATTGTGTAATAGCGGTTGTTCCGTTGTGTAGTGTGACTTGTGATATACTAATTTGCATGCTTTGCCCCCTTCATAGTATGTTTTAAGAGTGATATATGTGATTTTTATATGCAGAATACACTAAACCCAAGACAAATTACCCCTAAGGGGACAATAATAACATATATTGTATCGTATCGTATTGTATCATTATGTATATAAATAAATTACTAGCAGAAAAGACATACATTAAGTACTCACTGATGTTTGAGAGTTTGTTCAATCCACTGGTTTCTAAAGAAAGCAGGATTAATAATAATCCTTTCAATTAAAATCTGATGATGGTAATTCATATCCAAATAAACATTTTTGTAGGTAACCAAAAAGTTCACTTTATTCTTATTTGGTTAGATGAGAAAACTCCAGCGTGGGGTTTTGGCACAGACAGAAAGACAGTCATGGAATTAAAAATGTAAAGGTTAAACAGCGAAGATGTATTTCCACAGCTCATGTTTCTCCGGTTTATTCGTAGTGTTAGTATGACCAGAGTGTGTGCTCTTCCAGTGCCACCACAACACGCAGATTTGAGACAGAAATCATTTTACAAGAACAAGTTACTTGTTTTACATTTGTATATATTTCTGCTATTATTGGCTCATAATATTGCTTCTGTTTATGTATTGTACCAAGTTGATGCACTTAAAACACTAGAAATCACGTAAAGGGTTTTCTCTGATAGCAGTGCCATCACATTACCTGACGGTCAGAATGAACACAAGCTTCACTGTGAAAGACTACACTGCAGCTCAGTCCAAACACAACATCTGACCGAGTATTACCAGCACACAGATCTTACTCCAGCAATTTATTCACATTCACACATATAATACCTTTATGCACATGTACTGTTTTTTATTTATTCATTTTGTTACAATGTTATAGAAGACTAAAAAAAAAAAAAGAACAAAAAATGTTACATTTAAACCAAGGGCATAACATTAAGAACAGTTACTTCCACAGCAATGCCACTCTTTTTATTATTAACTACATAGCTTCAGTTAAAATGAGTTTATTGGGTGCTATATGTTACAGTTACTCACCTGAATCAAGAAGTGCTGGTGAAGCCTCTGTGAATGAGTCCCAGAGCTCCCAGAGATGGAGGTGGAGAGAACAGAGAGCAGGACCTCAAGCTCACATCATCTGACCGCAGCAGGCTATAGACACAACATGAGCTCATAGCAGAAACTGGGCTGAACAAGCAGAGTTTGTTTCATATCATGTTCTTTATCAGTTTAAAGGTCCCATGACGTGGATTATTTCCGTTTTTAATGTTTCCTGAGGTGTACTTATATTGTTCGTATGATTTTTACATTTAAAATGTAGAAATAAAAGGCATGTTTATATCCTGATGTTAGTCCTCTGGCTGGCGTGTCTGCTGTGAGACTCAGCTGTTGTGATTGGCTGACATCTTTGCATTCGAGTATTACATGTCCCTCTCAAATACTTTTACTACGTGTTTCATCGTCTGGTGTCTCCTGACAGGTGCATTGTAAAATAGAAATGTGATGAGGTGTTAAGACACACAAACAGATTCATCTATAGTACGCTGGTCAACCAGAGGACTGTATGTGTTATTTATTCCCTAACACTATTCACGAGCTTCTAGCAGATACACCAGTGTGTAATGTATAAGTCTGCCATTAGTATCTGCATAGTTTATCTGTTTCTAAAAAAAATCGACCAGTACTTAAGCAAACAAATCCAAATGTTTTAGAAACATCAATAAATTAAAAGGAAACTAAGAGAGAAAAAGCATGTAAAATCATTCAGACATGTTATAGGATGTAAGAATATTTTTGACTTTTATTTTCTATCAAGGTTTTTCCATCAAAAAGCATCATAATTTAGTAGTAGTCTATGTTCTGTGCTGTTTTTGACCCTGATCAGAACACTGTGTTATCTAGTGTAATCTATCTATCTGTCTGTCTGTCTGTCTGTCTGTCTGTCTGTCTGTCTATCTGTCTGTCTGTAATATATAAATATATATTCAGTATATCGTATGATATTGTATCTCAGAAGATGATGTTGGTCTTCTGGTGTCTGTCGTCACGTGTTTGCGGATGGAGGGTCGTGTGCAGAGCGCGGTGGGCGGGGCCGAGGAGTCGCGTGTCGTGCGCAGAGCGCGGTGGGCGGGGCCGAAGAGTTGCGTGTCGTGCGCAGAGCGCGTGTGGCGCAGCGCAGAGGAGGAACATAAACAGTTGGAGTCACGTCTCCGAGGTGAGTTCCTTTAAAGGACAAAAAAACACGACATTTACTCGACACGTTCGGCGTGGCTGCGTCGTCTCGGTCTCGGAGCGAGTCTCCGCTGTCTCGAGATGCCAGAGCTGTGTTTGTATGAGAGTGTGTCCAGAAGGGCACAGAAGTCAGGTTTCTGACGGCGCACTTTGGCCTACTGCGACAGGCTGCGAGCGGGAAACGGTTAGCGACAGCGGTTATAAGCGCTCACAGCTGCAGGATAGATGTAATGTCTCGGGTCTGGACGGGTGAGTGGACAGTCCACACATCAGCCCCGAGGATCACTGGTCTTCCTCAGCTCTTCATCTAACGTTAGTTCTGATCTAGTCTGCTCTGCTCTGCTCTCACGCAGTGTCTGTGGAGCTCAGAGCTGTGTTTACACTCTAGACAGCACTTCTGTCCTGATTCGTGATTCGTGATTGTTTGGGAATCGTTGGCGCGTCCCAGCTTTCTCCTCGAATCCGGTTTTAATCCGTCGCAGCAGCGATACACAAAAATGATGTCCGTGTTGGTGGGTTTTGTCATGTTTAAGTAGTTTACACCACATGTTTTAACGGGAACTCGGTTTATTGACAGTTCAATTCGCGAACGATTCGTTTTTTGAGTCGAATCTTTCCAAGGAATCGGTTGAATCGGCTCAATTACTAGCCGCAATGTTAACAAATAAAACTTGTTTAAGACTTTTATTAACATACCTGTAACCGTGAAACGAGTCGTGTTGGAAATGGCATTTTATTGAAATCTGCAAAAACATTTCTATGTTTTTTTTATTAATGCAAATTAGTTTCGGTGTCATTTAAAGGAAATGCAAATCATTTTCATTTAAACTGGTTTATCAACTGGTTTACATTACAAAGTAGTTTTTACAATGTGTCTTTTAGGTCACTTAAGACGTACACTTAAATATTTATTAGGTGAAGAAGAACCATCATCATCATCATCGTCTTGCCAAACTGAAGCATATTGGATTGGATTGGATTGTACTGTTTTTAATGTGAACAGAAAATTGTTTGATTCAGTGTTTAATAGTTATTTAAAATCTATCACCTGAATGCATTTTAGAATTATAGTCTAGTGTAGATCTGAAATGACTTTTATAACTCATGTTAACTGTACACCTTCTGTGATTTATTCTGAGAATACCATCAAAATGCTGGCCAGGCGTTAAAAAGTGAATCAATAAATCAACTGTGAGTTAAATGTGCTGGGCTAGATGTAAACTGCTTTTTTAATGACTTTACTCTCAAGTTTCTAATGTTTCCGAGCAGCTCCTCCTGGGTTTGTGTTCATAACTCAGGACTCGACTGGAGCTTCCTTCAAGCTGCTGTTATTATGAGGAGGTGTAATGTGTGCTTCTCTCTGTCAGAGGCCATGAGCAGCAGCGAGTGCTTCGGATGCGGCCGCACGGGCCACTGGATCAAGAACTGTCCCAGCGCGGGCCGCGGCCGAGGAAAGGGTCGAGGCCGAGGGAAAGGTAGGATCCGCAGATACTGCAGCTGTGTGCTGAGCTGATGCAGTCAATGATGTGTGTGTGTGTCTGCTCACGCTAGATCTGTTCTGCTATCGCTGCGGAGAGCCCGGCCACGTGGCCAGAGACTGTGAGAGGACCGAGGACGGTGAGGACTACTGTGTGTGTGATGTGCTCCTAACGGCTTGTGTTTCTAAACCTTCCTCATAACACTGATATAAAAACATTTTCAGTCAGCTAGTCAACGTCAGTCTTAACACACGGAGTTAAACGAGCACTGATCGGCTCTTTAAAACTGTTCAACAATGGGAATAAAATGACTTCAATGTTTTGAGTTTTCAGCTCTTTTTAGTCTGCAGCTTTGAAGTAGAAACACTAAAATCTATAAAAATCTAGAAATACTTAAAATAATCATCATGAAGAATTTTTAAAAGTAAATACGCTGACACTATTTTGGGGTAAAAAGGAAAGATGATACTTTTCCCTAAAGACACAGGTTTCCCTGATATCTCTATCACAGTAAACTCCAGAAGTGTATGTGTGCTATATCTCTAGTGTGTGTTTGCAGCGTGCTACAACTGCGGCAGGAGCGGTCACATCTCCAGAGACTGCAAGGAGCCCAAGAAGGAGCGCGAGCAGGTGTGCTACAACTGTGGTAAAGCTGGACACATGGCCCGCGACTGTGACCACGCTAACGAGCAGAAGTGCTACTCCTGCGGCGGCTTCGGACACATCCAGAAGGGCTGCGAGAAGGTCAAGTGCTACAGGTGAGGCCCGGTCCAGCGCTGCAGGTGACCTGTGCTGACCTCTGCTGACCTGTGCTTGTGCTCCTCTCAGGTGTGGAGAGATCGGACACGTGGCCGTCCAGTGCAGCAAGGCCAGCGAGGTCAACTGCTACAACTGTGGCAAGTCTGGTCATGTGGCTAAAGAGTGCAGCATCGAGGCCAGCGCTTAGCCCCGGCTCCTCCATCGCCTCCTTTTCCTGATTGATGGTTGTTTTGTCTCTGAATCCTCTTCACTGGCCAGCGGCTGCTGATAGAGGCTCTTCCCAGGCCAGTGAGCTCTTGACATGTTAAAGGAGGAAAGGGGTGGAAAAACACTTTCCACTTTCTGCATTTAATACAAAAAAAAGTTTATGTTTAGTTTGGTAGAGGTGTAATGTATAATGCTTTGTTAAAGAACCCCCTTTCCGTGCCGCTGGTGAACAGGGATGTGTGAGGTGTGTTTGTGGAGTAGACAGGCCTCGGAGACATCAGGAAGAACACACGGTAATAACAACCACACAGACATCAGGGAGCGCTCGCTTCTGAATGATGTGCAGTTTAGTGTTCTGGATTGACCTGGAGAAGCAGCACAGGTCACATCCGGTCGGGTCTGTCCGGCTCAGACCTAACCGCTGGATGGAGAACAATAATGAATACACAACAAGTGATATAACGCAGATAACTTTAAAGCATATTCTGGAAACCTTGAGTAATAACAGGACATGAAATCCTTTGTAAAGCACGGGCTGTTGGGTCAGTTCATTACCCCAGGTGATGATGGACAGAGGTCAGGTCAAGTCGCTCTACACAAAGTGAACACTTCAGCAAGAGAAGAAATAGAGTCGAAGAAAGGTGAATCTTTTCACAGAAATCAAAAAGATATTTTTGTACAATATCACTTAGGCTACTCTAAAAATAATAATAATAAAACACTTTGATTTGCTTGTACTCAGTTTTTAAGTCGGAGGGTGAATGCAACTGAAGTTGTAGGACATAGAAATGTAATTTAAACTCAATAAATCTGGAGGAGGAAGGGGTGTGAAGACTTACGCTTCTTTTCTGAGTGCTGTCACTTTACTCTTTGCTTCCAGGAATACACACATTGTCCTTCTGATGTGTCTCTGTAAGAGATGTGTCTGCACGGTCGTCTTCTGAGAGCTAAGCACTAACACGTCTGATCTCATAGTGTCAACAACATTCACTACAGTTACTTTTTTTAAACATTTATGTGTATATTTTTAACCAAATATGCAGTGTAAGGAGTCTGAGGTGCACTTGATCTCTCTCAGGTCTGAGATGATGAGGACTGTTATCACGAGCAGTGTTTGACCCTGTATGAAGGGATTGATAAAGGGCTAGGGATAATACACTCTCCGTTCATTCACTGAAGATAAAGACTGCATTAAAGGAAGAACCAAACATATCCAGGTTGAGTCTACAACTGATCGGAGGTTTGTGATCTAACACAGAGAGAGCTGAGCTGAACCGCTGAAGAACATAAACAAACAAACACTTACGTAAATTAAACAATTTATCAATAACTAGGGACACATGATATTAGATTTGATCCGATATGTTGATATTTTTGAACTCATTTTGTGCGTCAGCTGATGTTGAGACTTGTATAGATGTTTATTTCGCTTTGTTTGGAAACTACAGCAAGTGTCTCCAGTGTAGAAATCATGAACAGATTACTTAAAAAAAAAAAAAATTGGTTAGTTTTGAATAAAAACGTATTTGTTAGAATTAATAAACATTAGTTATTTTCTTAATGAATGAACATCGAACTCCCCTTAAAAAAAACAAACACAAACAAACAAAACAATCTGCTGTTCTTGTTTGTTCTCAGACAGATGCAGATGAAACCATAAGATGTTATTTGTACGGTAGATGGAGTTAACGTTAATAGATGTCTACAGCAAAAGAGCTGTAAAAATTATATTTGTATTGTATTTAAGTTTTTATAATCCATTTGAAAAAAAAAAACATTACAGGGTAAATCTGAATGTATTCAATGTGTCATGTCTGTGATTTATTTTTGTTATTAATTTAAGTTATAGCTTGTGACCTTTAAATCAAAGCAGACTTGTGATTTCATGACTGCTTTACTAATTCAGAAACACAAGTATCTTCTCAGTGAATAAAGGTCCTCTCGCACACGCTTCTGTTCACGTGTTCTCAGATGAAATCAGATCTTCCTCCATCCCTCGGGTGATAGACCACACTGCTGGAGATCTGATCCCGCTCTTACCCCGAGCACCAGAAACACACTTCACATCCCTTACTGTTCTGATCAGCACACACATCACCATTATTACCACCACATTATGACACTTATTAGACTTTCATTTCTACTTTATATTGAAATGATAAAAGCTCAGAAAATATCAGGTCATCCACAGAATGTTGTACTGTTTTTGTGTATGAAGTAAGATAAGTGCCTTAGGAAAAACTTTTCTTCAATTTATGACTAAATCATACATAATCACTGAAGTTGTTGGTACTAAAGAAGAGTAATGGCAATAAGAGTGTAATAGATGAATTCACTCTCTCTTTTCTCTTACACACATACATGTATATATATATATATAAAAAATCTGGCACATCTTACTGTTGCTAATAAAACTACATTTTGTGCTTTACTGTCAAATCTGTATAAACAAGAAATAAACATGAAGTGATATTTGTAACTGCACTTATTAATGTGAAACAGTAGCCATTTTATGATTAAATTATCTTTATTTTACCATAGTCTTCCCGGCCGGGTTTGGGTCCAGCTTTCAAATAACTGACGGTCCGCTCGGTTCCAGGTAGTACATTTGACATTTCTCGGTTCTGCACGGGGCCGGGTCCCACTTTCAAATAATAGACTAGTCCGGGTCAGTTCAGTAAAGCACATTTATGTGTCTCTTCTGGTACACATTTTTGGACCCGTGTAGACCTCTGGTCTGTGGCTGTGCTTTATGCAAGCATCAGTGTCTTGAGCTTGAGATCCTCAACCAGTAGCCAGTGCAAGGAGATAAAGAGATGTGTAACATGGGTCGTGCCAGAAGAGCATTACAGTAGTCCAGCCTAGAAATGACCAGGGCCTGGACAAGACGTTGTGCAGCATGCTCCGTTAGAAAGGGCCTGATCTTTCTGATGTTGTGTAATTCAATCCTGCAAGATCACGCAGTCTTTACAGTTTGGTCTTTGAAGGTCAGTTGGTCATCAAAGATTACACCAAGATTTCTGACTGAAGATGATGAGGTAATTGTAGAAGAATCTAGCTGGATGGTGAAATCATACTGTATAGTTGGAGTGGCAGGGAAGATGGGAAGCTCAGTCTTTGCCAGCTGTAGGTGATGTTCTTTCATTCATGCTGATAGGCAGCCTGAGATCTGTGCAGCTAGCGTTGGATCATCTGATTGAAATGAAAGATAGAGCTGTGTGTCATCAGCATAGTAATGGTATGAGAAACCATGTGCCTGTATGATTGGAACCAGTGATGTAGTGTATATGGAGAAGAAGAGGGGTCCTAGAACTGATCCCTGAGGAACACCAGTGACCAGCTGATGTGCTTAAGGCAAGGCAAGTTTATTTATATAGCACATTTCGTACACAATGGTCATTCAAAGTGCTTTACATAAAAGAAAGTAAAATAATCATGAAGAAAAATAATAACAAAAATAAAACAAGCCATTTTAAAACTTTTAAAATGATTAAAACATTTACTTAAAATGAATTTAAAAACAGAAAATTATTTTACATAAAAAATAAAATAGAAAAAACAGTGAAAATATAGTGCAATCAGTTCGGACATTGCACAGTGCTCATTCAATAAATGCACAGCTAAACAGATGAGTTTTGAGTCTAGATTTAAATGTGACTAGTGTTTTAGCACATCTGATCTGAGCTTTAGATACCTCCCCTCCCCGAGCCACCCTGAAAGACCTATCAGTGAGATATTTTATAGACTGTCATAGACTATTAGTACTTCTATTATTTTCACAGATGGATGTTCAACATTGATAAAATCTTAATATAGCAACTTACTGTTCTGACCTGTCATCATAAATATGGTCTACCAGTTTCATAGTTCTGTGTGTAATACTTCATATTAATTCAACATGTTCCATATTGTTACCTTTGTTTGTGCCAGATTTAAATGGGCAATTGTTACACTGTTATGCCTACATTCTTTTTAGAAATGTTATTTATGTTTGATTTAGTTACTGTTACACTCTAACATTATGGTGGGATTTGCACTGAGACAGAACAAACCTGTAGACAATGAAATCCACTGACATGGACATTTGGTTTGATCTTTTTTAGATGATCTGCTCCACACTTTGCAACTCCAATATATAGTTCTGGTAGTTGCCAGTTTTTCACTCTAATGTAAAGAAACTTTAACCTCCTCTGTGCATATACCTGGTTTAAGAATTTTGAATTTTCTACATGCAACCAATTAATACATTCATATTTTACATAAAGGTTTATGCTGAGATAGATTTATTGATTAAAACTATACTGAATATTTTTCTCAAAACTGATTGACCAAAAAAAAAAAAAAACACAGACATTAACAACAAACTACAATATTAAAAGGCACTATAAACTGTCTGAAGAATCCTCTTGCAGTATGATTTTCACATCATGTTATTTTTCAACAATTCTGTAACAAAAGAAATTCATTTTCTAAAAATACACATTTGTGAAGCTAATCACTGGACGCTATTAAATGCTGGCACCATACCACATACTGAATTTAGATCTGGATTCAAAAGACCAAAAGACTTGAGTGTGTCAGTGCTATGTAAAAAGTCCCGATCTGCGCTCTTAACCTTAAGAAAACACAAATACTCTGTGAAACGGCTCTGGATGTTAATGCTTCCTTGAGATGAGATGTCAGTTGATGATAATTCATAATTCATCAGTGCAGTGTCCTCACAAATTAAACACACCACAGTCTTTTTAGAAAAATGCTTTTTGCAAGTTTATTATGCTCTTATTGCAATTAAACAAGTCTTTATGGAATAAATAAATGAATGCAAAGTATAAAATATCAATGGCCATGACATCTACAATAGAATTTCAGTTCAAAAGGGTTCGGAGAACAGTGTGCGTTTCTTGAAATTGTTCACATTTACACAAAATAGTACAAAACTAGAGAGTAAAGTAGCCCATATTGGCAGCCGTTAGAGTAAACACTGCATTCAAAGACAGGACGGCAAGATTTGTTTCGTCTCAAATACAGATCACAATTCAGAAAGTGAATCACTGTCCTTCAGAAATGGGATCGTGGATTTTTAACAGTTAATCATGCAGCTGAGGGTGAAAACATTTTAGGGGGTCTATTTCTTTAAAGTAGTTACAGTTCATAAAGGAATGTCATACTCATCCTTCAGCTGTGCCCTCATCAGTCAACAGAGGATGATGATGTAGTGTACTTCTTCATGTCCTCATCCAGGAGATGTGATAGTGTTGAAGTTTGATACACACATGTTGTGACATCCGGGAGACACTCACGAGCTGAAACCCCAGATTCACTAAACAACAACAGAAAACACCCAGAGAAAAGATGAGATTTGAGTTGAGATTTACTAATCCACAAACAAAAGCCCAGCAGAACCTACTGTCTGTGTTTGGGCTTATTACTATAGACTCAGTGGACTCCACAGACAGTTTGATTTAGACTTTGTTTAAACCCGTTGGCCGTGTGTGACAACAAACTTCACAGCATTTCACTTTCACGTCATAAGTGACGGATTTACCTCCTTAAAAGACATCAAGCACACGGCGCTGCTTTAACATTTCAAACATTATCCGCTTTTAACGCCGACCGGAACACTAAAACCGTCAGATTCTAACACACGAAAGAGTGACGTGACGGAGTACTGACGTCAGGGTGCAGTCAACCAATCACGGACTTTGTTTTTGCCCACGTTTCATTTCAAACATTTCAAAACTTTCGGAGCATCGGCTCTCTGTAATCGAGAAAATAAAGCGTGAAAAAGCGACTGTAGTTACTCAGCTATTTATGCAACCAAGCAAAGATGCATAATCTTTATAATATATATATATTCCTCTTAGAACACTTTATTTGAAGGTGTCCTTGTTACTAATTGTCCATAATTATATTAAAGTAACCCTAAGGCAAACCCACCATACAGTAATTGTTTGTGGCTAATTAATATTAAATATTAATCGTTTAACTTATTAATCGTAAACTTATTTTTGAAATAAAAGATTATTCTTATTAATATTACTATATATATATATATATATATATATATATATATATATATATATATATATATATATATATATATATATATATATATATATATAATTATAAATACATAATCTTATCAATATATTTTGTAATTACCGTTACAATAATGGTTTTTGTTCCCTTTGGAAGTATCTGGATTTCTGCATTGATTAGGCTGCTCATAGAATATGTTTACAATAACAATCAGAGAATATAATACATTGTAAAGGTTATAACCTTTAGCTCCACATCTTCCATGCACATATTTCCACATTACATATGAAACCCCAAACAGATCAGTAATCATGCGAACATCCTATTTCATTGCATAATTATCTAATAATATTTAGGGTCTGTTACTGGACTCCTAATCAAACCTCCCTGATCTTTCTGTGTTCTGTTGGTTCTGGAAAACTCTTCAAGAAAAAGGCGCATTACCGAACATGATCAATAAACTTATAATTACGAACTATATGTGCCTCTTTTAATGAAGTTTTAAGTAATTATAATTAATAAGGATGACTACATAATTTATCCCAGTAATTATAATGATAATTTTAAAACTATTCGTAGCTACGCATGAACTGTCCAGTAGAGGGAGCCACACGATTGGTTTTGCGGCGATTCGTGACGTAGGGTCACAGTACGGCGGAAGTGACGACAGAGGCGCCAAAAGTTTAAATTTGCTTCAGTTGACGGCGACGGTCTCGAGCGTAAACTCGGTTAGTACAATAGTTTGGTGTTATTTGTAGAGTTTCAATAATGTCGGACCAACAATGTGTGAAAGATGGTAATGTAATTCTGTATCTTTGAATTCCCTGTGGAGCTTTATAATCTACAAATATTCGTAATCGGTTTTGACGTCCGCTAATATGTCGACGCGTTTCTGTGTGACGCGCGTGAGGAGGATAAAGTTATTAATCTGTTGTTTCTGGACACAGACATGGCTGAAAACACTTTCCCGGTGTACAAGGTGGACGCTATCGTGCAGTTCTACCGAACCGAGGTTCTGACCGGACAAGAGGCCAAGCACTTCACCAAGAACGACATCACCCCGAGCCCGAAGGTGAACTATACACTTATAATATACTGTTAATGTAGTGCTCTGGGTTCCACAGAGTCATGAAACACAGGATTATAAACACCGTGTCATGTCACTGGACATTACATTAAAAGAATGCGTTTGATTCACAGGCAGAATCCATTCAGAGAGTCTACATGAGGGTTCTGCAGCTTCTGTTTCGCTTCAGACCCGAGTGCCATTACACTGTGAGTGTGTTTCCTCAGAGCTGAGCCTGCGATCACAACTCCATTCCGGATTATATCTCTATCTCTCTCTGTGTGTGTCAGGTGCCCCTGTCGGAGAACCTGCAGCACCCCATGCTGTACGAGTGGGTGTCCCCGATCATGAGTGTGTACATGCGCATGTAAGAGCAGGAGCATTAGATTGATCTGTGATGAGATGTACCGCATGTGTTCCTCATCTCTGAACTTCACATCTACTCTTCTTTCAGGTGCGAGTTCTTACCGTTGTGTCATGTGTTTGATTTCTCCCTCAATGACTTGCTCAACCCTAGTAAGTAGCTCTTATATTCTCTTTATCAGGCTTCACAGAGATCAAAATATGATTGATAATTTTTCCCTTGCTGCTCCTGTGTGTTTGTGTGTAAACCTGCCAACCTTATGGAATAGTTTACCTGAAATATTAATGTCAAACATATTCAAGCAAACATTAAAACCGTAGTTGTAATCATTTTATTTAAATTCAGTTTATTTTTAACTTTTTGTGGAGATCAATGCTGATTTGATGTTAAGGTGAAGCTGAATTATTTCTGACTCTGACAGAGAGCAAGCGGACGATCGTTATACTGAGTGCGATCCAGAACTACCTGCACTTCAGAAAGCAGAGGATGGAGACTATTGCAGACCACCAGCAGAGTTTTGTCAGTATTCATCTGATGTTCATGATTTAGTCCGTTCAAACATCTGATGTGCAGATTATTTCTCCATTGTGAAGGTGTTCTTTCTTGGGTGTGTGTTTGTACATACAGATACTGTGCTGTGACAATTTATTAAATCAAGGTCATGTCATGGTTTTCTTGTCTCTGGTTGAACAGCGGTCTGTTATGGACCGACTCCAGACATACACCAGAGAAATAAAGGAAGCAGAGAAAAAGATTGAGAAACTGACGTAAGTGTGTGGTTTTCTTTAAACGTGTCTGTTTTATTAGAAATGATGGTTGATTCTGACCCAGACGAACCTCTCGTTGGCAGGACCATTCCCCCGGAGCAGCAAGCCGAGGCTAAAGAGCTAGCGAGTGCGCTGGCCGAGCTGGCCACTAGCATGCAGCACGAGTACCAGGATGTGGTCAGTGATCTGTGGAAACACGTGTACCTGACTCTGTGCATACATGACCTCTGGATCTCTGCATTAAAGCCATCACATGCCCACTGTTTGACTTCCTGTGTTCTCTCTCCAGAACACAATGAATGAAGCGGTTGCACAGTGCAAGACTGAGATTGCTGAGCTCTCACAGAAACTGGTATGTGTCAGGTCATGAATTAAATTGATCCGGTTTCACTGAATGCTGTTGCATGAGGGTTATTGAGGTGACGTGAGTGGAGTAGTGATGATCGTTTCTTCTGTTGTGAGGTGCATCGGAGTGAAACCCATGAAAGCAGGACGTAGTTGTGACCGTCCCTGTCTGCCAAACCCATGCTAATATTATTAACATTGAATAGTACTTTAAAGTCTAGGCATGAAACATGGAATAAATATACAGCATCTTTAACCATGTTTTTTGCCTTCGTGTGAATGACCTCGGGCTGGTCAGGACAGCTGTGACCGTATCTGAATGAGAAGTCTGAGGTTTATCAAGCGTAGGTGATCCATCATGAAGAATGAAGAATGATGGAATAGTTTAGTAACTCCAACTAGATTTAATTTAATGCTCAAATATTTGAAGAGAGTACAGCATCTGAATCTCAAGTATGTTTCAGAGAACAGTTAATACACAGCTGGAATAAATATACCAATGAAGTGCATGCTGCTTATTTGTTTCTAATTGATCTAAATGTACTAGTTTAATGCACGTAAGTGCAGATGATTTATTTCTCACAAACTTGTTCATTTGTCACAAATCTAAGACCCTAAACCTAATCATATCAATACTTTTCAAATCACTTAAGTATTAAGCTTGAAATCATGCAGTAAAGTGACTTCCTTTACAGCCTTGCAAATAGTGTGCGTTATGGCAAATATTGTGCAAAAATATTAATATTAAAGCTGTTGTAAGCCGAGACCATGATGGGTGTATCTTTCCTTCCATTCACCTAAAAGTGAAAACTCATTTATTCACCTTCATGTTTTATCATGAAACTGCTATCCATTAAATTAGATATTTTTAATGTTCTTGTTCTTGTCCATCCTCTATGCCACCAGACCTTAAATCTAGAAGTATGAAGCCATGGTAAATCTACTGGTATGAACTGGTCCCTATAGTCCAGTGGTGTCTGACCGCCTCTGAATGACCCTGCTGAGATACAGGCGAATGTTCAGAGGAGAGAACATCTCTTCTATATGATCAACTCTTAACTTTATTCATCAACACATCTAATCTGCTAAATGAATGTTTGACGCACAGGAGCCAGGGAGTTCCTGCATGTGTGGATGAGCTCCTGGATGAACATCTCTAGACTTCTGTTGAATGTTCCTCAAACTCGATGAAGTCTAGTGTGTTCCTAGTTTTCCCTTGTGTGCTCCCTCCAGACTCAGAGGAGAGTGGACGTGACCACACTGAAGGATGAGCTGGTCAAGCTGAAGTCTCAGATCGTGGAGTCCCCTGAAGAACTCAAGAATGAGATGGAGAGGATGAAGGAGAACGTCAAGAGCATTAGGATGTCAAAGGTATGTGTAGGTAGCTTGTGAAACGCTTGTTTTCTTCCGTCTTTAGGTCAACGGATCTGTGTTTCAGGGGTCATAAGGTCATGCAAAACCAAAATTACTGGGCCTGGATAAGTTTTGGAAAAATCTATTTCACAAATCTCTGTATAATAGAACTGTTTTAATCAGGTTCTGAGTTTTGGTACATGGTTGCGCATATATCGCGTAGTTTAAGTTAAAATTAAGGAAGTTCCTGCATATATTTATGCAACCATAGCATTGTAGTTTAGAAGAGTTAATAAGTCCACGCTGACTGAGATTAAATCAGTATCTGAGAGTTTCTGCTGTAAAGCGTCTTCTGTCGTTAATGTTAATCAGACCACAAAAGACAAATCTCTCACTGTTCCTGATTAAATAACCTTTGTAACTCTAATCTGTTTTTAATTATGTTCATGTTTGTATCTGAATACTGCTGTTAGACTGAAGCGGTTTCCAGAACTCAGTTCAGTTCCTGATAATGTTGGTTAAACTACACGATCCAGTGCTGGAGTAACGTCTGGCACAGCTGCAGCTGCTTCCTGTTAAAGAAACAGAAATCAGACCATTAGCATTAGTCACTTATTTGAGTTAACACATGCTGTGATTTTAAATTTGAACAGATATTGTAAAAGAATGAAACCTTATTAGTTCATGAATATGGAAAACCATGTTGTTCTCACACTGGTTCTTGATGTGCTCCGGTTTGATTGTCCGTGCGTGTGTGTGTGTGTGTGTGCTCTGCTCTGTGCGTGTGTGTGTGTCTGTCTGCATGTGTGTGCTCTGCTCTGTGTGTGTGTGTCTGTGTGCGTGTGTGCGCTCTGCTCTGTGCGTGTGTGTCTGTCTGCGTGTGTGTGCTCTGCTCTGTGCGTGTGTGTGTGTCTGTCTGCGTGTGTGTGCTCTGCTCTGTGTGTGTGTGTCTGTCTGCGTGTGCGTGTGTGTGCTCTGCTCTGTGTGTGTGTGTGCGTGTGAGACAGGAGCTGGCGGACGAGCGGCTGGTGGAGCTGCAGATGCTGGTGCAGTGTGCAGGACAGGTGGAGGCAGAGATCCAGGTGTTGCTCAAGCAGCAGCAGGACTTGCAGGGGAGCATGTGTAAGACCAACCAGCAGAAGGAGGAGGTGAAGCTCACATACACCTCACACAGCAGCACAATACACTCCTCAGTCCTGTGTACAAGTGTTAAAAGCCCTCTCAACCTGGATCGTGTTTACTGTACAGGTCCAGAGCTTGGCAGCCATGTATGAAGCCTTGCAAAAGGAGCTGAAGAACCTGAGCAGTGAAGAAGCCCAGCTGAAGAGGGCTCTGGCCATGAAGCTGGACAAGGAGTCCAAACAACAGATCCGTCGACAGAAGAAGAAAGAGGTGAAGGATCAGCACGTCAAAAATATTTACGGGTAAGTCTTTTTTTCTCTCCTTATGATGCCTTTAATTCATACGATACTTGTTATAAATGGCATAAAAATCATAAGTCATAAATAAAATGAAGTTTAGGCCCTTTATTTTATTTGTAACCTGTAATTTAGCTTTAGAAGACTGTCTGGTTCACTGTAGTCCTACAGATTACAGTCATGGGTTAGTTTGCCGTTCTTGCACCTATTGCCTCATGGACCGATCTTTCTAAAAATCTCTGGTTATTGAAGAAGTTTACATTTTATAATTTATTTTACTTCTGTGTGTGTGCTGATATTTGAAACTACAAATGTTTTTTTCAATCTTTCATTGCTCTCTAGTCAAATGTTTAAATTTGTGCAGAATAAATTTTCCACCTGTTATTTTTGGAAACTATTATTTTGCAGAATTATTTGTCCTAATTATTCTAAGTAAGAAAGATGTGTTCAGAGCTGGTGCACACAGTCTCCATTAACTGTTCTAATACAGATTGAAGTCTAATAATCAGACACAACTGTTAAACAGAAGAATTAAAAGCTATACAAAAAGGTTTCTTTTATATTATCAGGAATAGAAAAGCAATCATTATACTTTCTCTCTTCTCATCAGCATTTATAAACCCACATTAATATGATGTAAACGGCTCTCTGAATGTGTCGTGTCTGATTCTGAGCTGCAGGCAAAAGAAGTGAGAAATCTCCGCTTTGGTTGAATTTGAGTTTTTCATAAATTAGTTCTTTTAGCGACCCCAGTGCTCCTAATAGTTAATAAACCTTTTAAAATGATCTTTATTTGTGTTTTTCTGAGAGAAGTATCTTTTCCTCTGTTCACTTCTGAACGGCTGCTGTAGGTTTGTTACACAGCGTTCCAGCTTTGTGATGACATGAGTCCAAACCCATGAAATATCACACTGAATCACATTCTCACAGTGTGTGCCAAGATCGCTCCTCTCCGAGAGCAAGAAGGGTCTCTATAAAGTACATTACTGTGAAATAGGTCTTACATGAGCGTTTAGAGTCTCTAATTCAGATCTGCTGACTCTTCTTTAAACGGCTGTAGCTCAGTCAGTTCATGTCTGATTCCAACAAATCAGATCATTTTGAAGGTATTCAAATAGATAAAGTAAAAAAAAACCTTATAAATTTGCTCTTTCCAACTCATTTTGCCAGCACGGGTCACATTTAAATTCACAAACTAGAGACTATTTAAATCTGAGACTAGTCGTAGCCTAATGTTTCAAAAATAAAGTTGCGATGTTTCAAGACTATTTTTCTTTGAAATACTGTAGTGTGCTGAGACCATCTGTATTGTTAAAAGCACTCAGTGTAGATCTGAGTCCGGATCTAACCGTCACAAGCATATCTCCTGCCCGTGCAGAGACTGACATGTCTTAGCCTTATGAGCAGTTCATTTCTGCTAATCGATGGTCTGTTAGGCTAGGTCAATGAGTGCCGTCATTCAGTGATATTAATGTTCCTGCACGTCACAGTCATTATATAGCTGGAGTATATTTTGAGTCGGAGCATGAACGGTGTCTCCCTCTCTCTCGGTGTTATGGTGTGTGTACTGTAGCCTATTCATGTGGGGTAGGGGTTTTCAATTAATACTACTTGAAAAAGAGATAGTTGAAGTTGAGCTTAGAGTATTCACACACTGAGATAATTTTTTTTAGATGTCAAGATATTTAAAGACAGTGATGGGATATTATCTACTACAATCTTCAGAAAAGAAACCGACAGAAATACTATACTAAGAGCAGACCGTTTCCGTTCTTTATGAATGACTGAGACCATTCCAGAGGTTATTAACATCAGGGCAGAGGATATGACTCAGATTTAAAGAGCGTGTATAAAAATAGGGTGATTCTTTTTAATAAAGCATACAACAAAGTAAAAATATTAGTAGAGATGAGCTTTTATGACAAAAACCAAAATCACAAGATTGACAATTCAGTTTATTTTGTGACGCAATATAGCACAGAGGCAAACAGAATTAAGAAAATTATAAAGTAATTGGGAAATCGTTATGAGTGATCCTTATCTAAGAGAAGTCATGCCTGAATTTCCTTCGATTGCGTTCCGGAACACGCCTACAATCAAAGACAAACTTGTGAGAAGCCATCTTCCTGCAAAGAAATCAAATACCTGGTTAAGTTCAAATGTAGGAATTTACAGGTGCAATAACCTCAATCATTGTGATAATGTGACGTGTTTAGAGATGTAATCTCTAGCTCTGATTTTAAAATAAGATCGTTCATTAATACTTCATTCGTGGTGTATAGGCTGGCGTGTCCATGTGGCTGTTTTTATATAGAGATGACTACAAGAAAAATAAAGACCAGATTATCAGAGCATAAAAATGCAATTAGAGTCTGCAATCCGTTATCCCATGGCCCTACATATGATATGAATCCTGGTAGTCCACGTACATTAAAAATTATAGGCATTGAACATATCCAAAAATCTATAAGGGGAGGAGATAGGGCTAAAAGGCTGTTTCTGGATTTATACATTGAAAGAAACTACATTACCAGCCTTAAATGGAGAATTAGACTTAGTACCATTTTTGTAAAGTTGTGTTTTTTTTTTTTTTTTTTTTTTTTATGGTCCATGCCTATGTTGTCATCTAAAATCCCATTTATGGAAGCACAAAGTGTTGTGAATCATCTCCAAGTCTGATGATACACAGTTGAACTTTGGGAGCAATGTTGTGGTCAATGGGCAGCCAGGTCAGACACAGCCCACAACTCATCTGACGTATCCAGATAGAAATGTTACCTGTTCTCTGTGAGAAAGTGCCCAAACAAAAAATGTTGCCCAGTGTATCATCAGCCTAAGACTGACACTTAAGATTTAGTTCTATACTTCACTTAAATTATGACCGAGATGCTTGATGTCTACAGTGGTGGCCAAAATTGATAGAACACATGGCATACTTGAGGTTTCAGTTGATTTGGCCATTACAGTACCCATAAAATGAACTATTTGTGGAACTTCCTGGAACAGAATGAATCTGCTGATCACTGAAAATGATGGACTGACTCCCTCAAAGTCCAGACCTCAACCCCATCGAGCAAATTTGGGACAAGTTAGAAAAGAACCTGGACTGATCTATTGTACATTCGAAGGAAAGCCTTCTGGAGTTGCAGAAAGCATGGTATAACATTAGTGTTGTAGTTCTCTAGAAATATGTTGACACCACGCCAAACAGATGTGCTGCTCTAATTAATTCAAATAGTGAACAACCAAATAATTAGGGCTGTCCTTAACTAAAGATTTTTCTGGTTTACTATTAGTCATTCATTTTAAGCATTAGTCGACCATTAGTTGTATGTGTATTAAAAAAAACACATAAATCATCTTAATGAGCCTTAATTGCCTACATAGTCCAGTAAGTGTTCAAGCCCATGGAAATAGGCTTACCACCGTGCACCTGCAGATATAATGGTGTCAGTGGACAAACAGCAAGCTTCATTTGACTCTAGACATTTCACTCTCTATAGACATATTATGTTTTGTGCTCTAGTTCAGAGACTGAGACAGAAAGTGCTCCGTTTTATTTCATTATTTTACAAAAGCACAACGTTTCATTGTGAGTGGACACAAATGAACAAGTTTTTACAGATTCAAAAGTCCTGTCTGATGTACAATATTACCTCATAAACCAGTCGTTAATGATCCGTCTGCGTAGCTGCGTAGCTTCGCCGCTTCCCGTGGAATATTTTTGTTTGTTTCATGAACATTATTAAATCATGTTTTGGAGGCAAAGACTTTTTTTTTTTTTTTCTCAAGTCAATTCTTAGCAGTGTTCTTGTAATTCTCAGAGGCTTGATAAATATGGGCCCAGATTTTAGAAAATCACTGGAAGAGTGAATGAACCAAAGTCGGGTGTATTTTCCAGAATCACTGTGTGAAAGAGGCTTAAGATATCGGCATCTGCGTCAAAAAAACAATATCAATATCATCTGACATTTCAGCGAGAACTAAAACAATAGTCTGATTTATTTCTGCGGGCTGTTACAGAAGTAAGGACACATCACTCTGATTCTGGAGAATGCTCCTGTGCTCTACTTGAATGTTCTGGTTTGATTCGTGTGATGCTTCACCAGAAACCTTTGGAAAACACTGTTCTAACTTATTTTTCAGGCAATATGACAAAATCCACCAGAAACGAGAGGAAATTGTGAAAATGATTGAAGAAAGCAACCGTGAAACTAAAATGTTCAGGGAGAAGATGCAGAAGCTGAGAGAAAAGTGCAACCAGCAAACTCAAAAAGCACAGGTGCTCTTTCTTTTCAGTAATGCTTGAGTAAATGTAGTACTTATATTGTATTATTAACATTACCACAGTTGTTTTTATTAGAATGTACAATCTTTGACCGTCTTCTGTTTGTTCTTTATCAGGTTCATCTCAATGGTGTGTGTAATGATCTATTCCTTTTCTTCACAGGAATTCTATGAGCGTCTTCTCACGACTCTGGAGCAGTACAACAAGCGGATCGAGAGCATTGTGGTGGAGACCAATGCAGACACCTTAAAAATGAAATCGCATTTCTAGATCTGTTTTATACTCCTCACTGTTTCTTCAAATTCCTGCATTTGTTCACTGTTTTGTCATTTCTAAATGTTTCTTGCTAATAGAATTGTTTTGAATGTTAGGTAGCAAAAAGTCACTTATTTGGTCCTTGTACAGCAAATAGTCTTGACTCCTAAAAACGGACTTGTTGTTTTATAAAACACATTTATTGGGAACATTTGAGTCTTGCCTGTTTAAGTGAAGCGTTAATGGGTTTGTTTTAAATGTTGGGATTCAGATCAATGCTGGATATTGATCAGGTTAAAGCCGAAACCAAGCCATTCACACAGAACACATATTCAGCGCGTTTTTAGACTCCTATGACTGCTGCACTCGTGTCATGCAAGAGATGTAAAGAAAGCCTCGCAGAGTTAAAACCGTTTAAACGTTTAGAAAGCACATCGGGAATTTGTGGAGATTTATTTATTTTCACTGCGTCTCATGTTTTCAAATGTAATCCGTGTGATTTTATGATTCAACTCTTTTATTATTTTTTGTATTCAATGCATGATGCTGTTGTGTTCATGCAATTTACAAAATTGTTAGACATTTAGACATTATGCACGTTTTTTCTGGATGGTTATTCATTGCATTGACAGTTTAAAGCTGCATTGTTTTGCTGATTGCGCCCTCTTGTGGCCTCAGGAGACAAGACAAAAGTTTTCATAAGACTTATTTAATCTGCATAAAACAAGTTTTAAATAATACATTTTATTTTGTGTTTGATTGTTTAAAAAATTTGTTTCGATAAATTGGGTAAATTAAAAACACAGTGGTTAAATTTAAACCATTTTTTTTCTATTGTGCTTTGTGTTAAAAATGGTTATAAAAATGTCAATAATCGATACTGTTTAGTCCTTTACATCACATCCTGTTATGGTCTTTATTAATCAGATTAATCAGAAGTATTTATCAAATCAAAGCATCCCGTTTTGAATCTTGGACTGTGACAGACCGTCGTCCACACCTGACAAGAACATATACATATTTTGATGACTTCCTAACATTTACAGATATTCCTGTAAAATGTAACTCATGTACTGAAGAAAACCTGTCTGTAGGCGCAATGACATGACAAGCCGTATGAAACTATGCTTTACTGGGAGTTATTTCAAGCCCAGTACAGTGTCATGCATCTGAAATAATCAGAAATAGTTATCTCCATGAGTGGTGAATATCACAATCACCTCCTCCTGTCTGGAGTAGTAATCTGTTATGACCAGAACATGTTCACCTGAAGGGAATGACCCAAACACAGCCAAGGTTTCTCTGGCAGTTCAGTGAGTGTTCCCAGAACAGGTCTTTAAGGGCCTGCCTGGGGCACAGTCTAACTTGGTGATAGTCAAGACCAATCTGAGACCAAGACGAGAATAAGAACAAGACCGGGATCAAGTTTATCTGCACATTTATAACTGGTAAAACTGCAAATGCATAAATGATATTGAGAGTAATGTTTTAACATTTTAATTTTGTTTACTGAATGTTTGTATAAAAGCAATATCAAAATTGTGAAAACCTCTCTTAGTCTTGTGATATTGCCTAATTATGTAATATGTTCCGATATAAAAATACAGATCTCAAGTACTTTTTTCCCAACAATATCTTGAATTTTGTAGCTATTTGTGTTATTTTGGTGACATTTTTGACCCAATTACTCATTTATTTCTGACCCAGCGTGACAATATAACCCAGTGGTTCTCCGCAACACACTTCCAAGGAGGCCCAAAGGTAAATTACAATCATTTAAAATAATGCAAAACAAGCATTAACAAACTCTAACAACTCAAATTCAAGAGTTTTTTTAATGAATATACATCTTTGTACAGAGACTGTCCTTGAGTACTTCCTGTCCGCTCTTGATCCTGCTTCTGTTTGACCGTTTCGGATGACTACAGCTTTGCTTTGAAGACAAGGCTTTGATTATTCTAAAGATGCCATGTCCAAAGTGGGCATCCACATTTCTTTTGATCAGCACTGGATTTAAAATGAAACCATCTTTGTACTGAAGTCAGTTTTAGTTTTAACTTCTTCAGCACACAACACACACAGCATTAGATGTGAACAGTAAAGTCTCTGGTCAAACTGAACCCATACTGAACCGCTAGAGCTATAAACAGTGATGTGTCGAGGTTAGGGTCAGCTGTACAAGCGTTTCAGTCCACACAGCTCCACCCTAACCCACTCACACTGTGGAAATACGGCTTTACAGCTTTTATTATTAATGACACCATTGTCAATGGCTACTTAAATTATTTATTTATGTTTTATCGTTGTTGTTAAAGAAGCAATAAAACCATGGTAAGGAGTATGGTTTTTGCCTGATTCAAGATCTTTGTAATACTAAGATACTAAATGCTATACTTGATATACAAAAATTAAGTTAGCGTTCCATTAGGGCAAAACAAAGCAAATAACTAGTTTTCCTATAGACCTTTATCACACTGCTGCGTTTGGAAAGCTTCCGCTGCAGCCTCTATCAATGACTGCCTATAACACCACATTGTTTATTTATTATTAGCTTTATTTGATTATTTATGTAGAATTCAGCACATACAAGACTTCTGAAGACACCAATCTCAGTTTACAACAATTAATGGAGTATTATGAAACGAAGGAATATTTAGTCACTATATCCTGGTGTGTATTTCGAGACTTAAACAGGAGTGTGTGCTCCATACTGTCTGTGTATAGCCAATTCTTCACATAACTGTGTCCTGTGTTCACGGAAATGTCCTTACGCTTCTAATCAGAGCTGGATGTGACGACACGCAGACTGTGATAAAGGTCTATCCTTCACAAGTGACCACCCTAAACTTTTGTTTATTCTCACAATATTAGCCCTTTTATCGCAGTTTAGAGTAAGTCGTGCATCTCTATTCGAAGTGATGTACTGAACCACACTGCTGGACAGTAGACTGAGTAAGAACCAATTCCTCTTCCAAAACAGAAGACTATTTTTCAGTTGATGTTGTGTCATCTGCGTACATAACTGTCCTTGCTTTAAAACCAGAAGAAGATAATTGGTAAAAATAGAAATGTTTCATTGCGACTCTTGCACTAATGAATAACTTTCATTATAAAATACACATTGTCTCCTATTAGTCAGATACATTTTAAACCAATGTACAGTATAGGCTAAATAAATTTATAACATTTAAATGTTTCCAGCAATAATCTGATGCTATACATCAGAAGCTAGTCTATCAATACTTCTCTGACTAAGTTATAGTCATCAGTCTGTACAGCAATCATCGGTGTTAATGCTGTTTCTGCTGAATGTCCTTCTCAAGATGCATGCTGAAAATCAGAGAATACATTATTCTTCTTAAAGCATTTCAAACACTTTACTAAAAACTGGTAGCAACTATGTTTAAGTAATGTTTTAATAATAGTAAACTATTAGCACCATTAAAACACAGTGCTGCATTTTTCTGTCGAGGAATAATCTTTCCATGCTAAAGAAAAAAAATCCCCTTTTCATTACTGATGTTAGAGATATTAAAGGAATATTTAGTATACCTACAGTACTCCTGTAGTAGAAAACATTGTTGCACCAGAGACAGGCCATGATAGAGAGAGCAGAAATCATTGGAAGAGTTGAAGCAGATACCATCATTTCAGAAAGAGCAATTGTAGCCTAGCGGCTTGCATTGAATTTTGTAAGAGTTGTGTTGCTGTTGTTATTTCTACTTTATCCAAAGAACACAAACTTTTCTCAACATGTATGTTAAAAATGCTAGACATAGAAGAAAGCAAAAGGCTTCAATATGAAACTAATTTGGGTAAATTCAAAACAGTGATGATGTCAGACAATGGATGCAAGCTGTCAATCAAATATAACTGAGGCTTCTCAAGGGTTAAAACGATTAACTGTTAAAAGCATTACATTTATATTTGAGAAACTGAATGTTTATTGCCCACAGTGCCAAAACTTACTGATGGCTCAGTCTACACAGGCTAATTAAAAATTGTACATAATAATGCATTTAACTTTCTTGGATACAAACCCTGGCCCTCTTCAATAACAGTTCATTGTTTCTAATTAATAAAAAAGTTCTACACATTAAGAACACAAATTACAAAGACACACACTATTTCATGATTTATAGATATTTAAAGGGTTAGTTCACCCAAAAATGAAAATTATGTCATTAATAACTCACCCTCATGTCGTTCCAAAATACATTTTGGTCCAAAAATAGCAAAAACTACGACTTTATTCATCATTGTTTCTCTTCCATGTCTGTTGTGAGAGAGTTCAAAAACAAAGCAGTTTGTGATATCCGGTTCACGAACGAATCAGAATAGAGCAGCTGATCCTCCACATCGAGAGGGGTCAGCTGAGGTGGCTCAGGCATCTGTTTCGGATGCCCCCTGGACGCCTTCCCAGGGAGGTGTTCCAGGCATGTCCCACCGGGAGGAGGCCCCGGGGAAGACCTAGGACACGCTGGAGGGACTATGTCTCTAGGCTGGCCTGGGAACGCCTCGGGGTTCCCCCGGAAGAGCTGGAGGAAGTGTCTAGGGAGAGGGAAGTCTGGGCGTCTCTGCTTAGACTGTTGCCCCCGCGTCCCGGCCCCGGATAAGCGGAAGATGATGGATGGATGGATGGAATTTAATGAAAAAAATTGCAGTTATTTTTATGACCAGCAGGTGTCTCCACTGTGTGGTGTTTTGAGTTGGAATTAAATGAAAGTGAAAAAGTGAAAGTCGTGACATTTGCCAAGTATGGTAACCAATACTCGGAATTGGTGCTCTGCATTTAACCCATCCAAGTGCACACACACACCGTGAACACACACCCAGAGCAGTGAACACACACACACCGTGAACACACACCCGGAGCATTCACACACACACACCGTGAACACACACCTGGAGCAGTGAACACACACACCGTGAACACACACCCAGAGCAGTGAACACACACACCGTGAACACACACCCGGAGCAGTGAACACACACACACCGTGAACACACACCCGGAGCAGTGAACACACACACCGTGAACACACACCCGGAGCAGTGAACACACACACACCGTGAACACACACCCGGAGCAGTGAACACACACACCGTGAACACACACCCAGAGCAGTGAACACACACACCGTGAACACACACCCAGAGCAGTGAACACACACACCGTGAACACACCCGGAGTAGTGAACATACACACCGTGAACACACACCCGGAGCAGTGAACAAACACACACCGTGAACACACACCCGGAGCAGTGAACACACACACACCGTGAACACACACCCGGAGCAGTGAACACACACACCGTGAACACACACCCGGAGCAGTGAACAAACACACACCGTGAACACACCCGGAGCAGTGAACACACACACACCGTGAACACACACCCGGAGCAGTGAACACACACACACCGTGAACACACACCCGGAGCAGTGAACACACACACCGTGAACACACACCCGGAGCAGTGAACACACACACACCGTGAACACACACCCGGAGCAGTGAACACACACACACCGTGAACACACACCTGGAGTAGTGAACCCACACACCGTCAACACACACCCAGAGCAGTGAACACACACACACACACCGTGAACACACACCCGGAGCAGTGAACACACACACCGTGAACACACACCCGGAGCAGTGAACAAACACAAACCGTGAACACACACCTGGAGCAGTGAACACACAGACCGTGAACACACACCCGGAGCAGTGAACACACACACACACACACCGTGAACACACACTCGGAGCAGTGAACACACACACCGTGAACACACACCCGGAGCAGTGAACACACACACACCGTGAACACACACCCGGAGCAGTGAAAACACACACACCGTGAACACACCCGGAGTAGTGAACATACACACACCGTGAACACACACCCGGAGCAGTGAACACACACACACCGTGAACACACACCTGGAGCAGTGAACACACACACACCGTGAACACACCCGGGGCAGTGAACACACACACACCGTGAACACACACCTGGAGCAGTGAACACACACACACCGTGAACACACACCTGGAGCAGTGAACACACACACACCGTGAACACACACCCCGAGCAGTGAACACACACACACCCCGGAGCAGTGAACACACACACACCGTGAACACACACCCGGAGCAGTGAACACGCACACACCGTGAACACACACCCGGAGCAGTGAACACACACACACCGTGAACACACACCCAGAGCAGTGAACATACACACACCGTGAACACACACCCCGGAGCAGTGAACATACATACACCGTGAACACACACCCGGAGCAGTGAACACACACACACCGTGAACACACACCCGAAGCAGTGAACACACACACACCGTGAACACACACCCGGAGCAGTGAACACACACACACCGTGAACACACACCCCGGAGCAGTGAACATACACACACCGTGAACACACACCCGGAGCAGTGAACACACACACACCGTGAACACACACCCGAAGCAGTGAACACACACACACACCGTGAACACACACCCGGAGCAGTGAACACACACACACCGTGAACACACACCCGGAGCAGTGAACACACACACACACTGTGAACACACACCCAGAGCAGTGAACACACACACACCGTGAACACACACCCAGAGCAGTGAACACACACACACACCGTGAACACACACCCGGAGAAGTGAACACACACACACCGTGAACACACACCCGGAGCAGTGAACACACACACACCGTGAACACACACCCAGAGCAGTGAACACACACACCGTGAACACACACCCGGAGCAGTGAACACACACACCGTGAACACACACCCGGAGCAGTGAACACACACACCGTGAACACACACCCAGAGCAGTGAACACACACACACCGTGAACACACACCCGGAGCAGTGAACACACACACCGTGAACACACACCCGGAGCAGTGAACACACACACCGTGAACACACACCCGGAGCAGTGAACACACACACACCGTGAACACACACCCAGAGCAGTGAACACACACACCGTGAACACACCCGGAGTAGTGAACACACACAAACCGTGAACACACACCCGGAGCAGTGAACACACACACACCGTGAACACACACCCGGAGCAGTGAACACACACACCGTGAACACACACCCGGAGCAGTGAACACACACACCGTGAACACACACCCGGAGCAGTGAACACACACACCGTGAACACACACCCAGAGCAGTGAACACACACACTGTGAACACACCCGGAGTAGTGAACATACACACCGTGAACACACACCCAGAGCAGTGAACACACACACACCGTGAACACACAACCGGAGCAGTGAACACACACACCGTGAACACACACCCGGAGCAGTGAACAAACACACACCGTGAACACACCCGGAGTAGTGAACACACACACACCGTGAACACACACCCGGAGCAGTGAACACACACACACCGTGAACACACACCCGGAGCAGTGAACACACACACACCGTGAACACACACCCGGAGCAGTGAACACACACACACCGTGAACACACACCTGGAGCAGTGAACACACACACCGTGAACACACACCCAGAGCAGTGAACACACACACACACACACCGTGAACACACACCCGGAGCAGTGAACACACACACACCGTGAACACACACCCGGAGCAGTGAACACACACACACCGTGAACACACACCCGGAGCAGTGAACACACACACCGTGAACACACACCCGGAGCAGTGAACACACACACCGTGAACACACACCCGGAGCAGTGAACACACACACCGTGAACACACACCCAGAGCAGTGAACACACACACCGTGAACACACCCGGAGTAGTGAACATACACACCGTGAACACACACCCAGAGCAGTGAACACACACACACCGTGAACACACACCCGGAGCAGTGAACAAACACACCGTGAACACACACCCGGAGCAGTGAACAAACACACACCGTGAACACACCCAGAGTAGTGAACACACACACACCGTGAACACACACCCGGAGCAGTGAACACACACACACCGTGAACACACACCCGGAGCAGTGAACACACACACACCGTGAACACACACCCGGAGCAGTGAACACACACACACCGTGAACACACACCTGGAGCAGTGAACACACACACCGTGAACACACACCCAGAGCAGTGAACACACACACACACACACACCGTGAACACACACCCGGAGCAGTGAACACACACACCGTGAACACACACCCGGAGCAGTGAACACACACACACCGTGAACACACACCCGGAGCAGTGAACACACACACACCGTGAACACACACCTGGAGCAGTGAACACACACCCGGAGCAGTGAACACACACACACCGTGAACACACACCCGGAGCAGTGAACACACACACACCGTGAACACACACCCGGAGCAGTGAACACACACACACCGTGAACACACACCCGGAGCAGTGAACACACACACACCGTGAACACACACCCGGAGCAGTGAACACACACACACCGTGAACACATGACCGGAGCAGTGAACACACACACACCGTGAACACACGACCGGAGCAGTGAACACACACACCGTGAACACACACCCGGAGCAGTGAACACACACACCGTGAACACACACCCGGAGCAGTGAACACACACACACCGTGAACACACGACCGGAGCAGTGAACACACACACACTGTGAACACACACCCGGAGCAGTGAACACACACACACCGTGAACACACGACCGGAGCAGTGAACACACACACACCGTGAACACACGACCGGAGCAGTGAACACACACACCGTGAACACACACACCCGGAGCAGTGAACACACACACACCGTGAACACACACCCGGAGCAGTGGGCAGCTATAGATCCAGCGCCCGGGGAGCAACTGGGGGTTCAGTGCCTTGCTCAAGGCCACTTCAGTCATGAGTATTGAGAGTGGAAGAAAGCGCTGTTCATTCACCCCCCCCCCACCCCCCAGCCCCCTCAGCTCCAGACAAAGTGCAAAAAAACTAATGTGAATTTAGCAGTGAATGCTCTAAATACACCAGTGACCGTCCGCATGGAATAGTTCAGATTGACACGGTTCGAGGGGTTGGATGGTCTACGTCTACGTTGTTTTTGCGATTGTTAATTTCTGTTAAAAATATAATGTAATGTGCTTGCAAAATATAGTTCTCTGTGCTCAAAACGAGGCACACGCCATACTGTACGTCTAACCCCTGCCACGTATGACAGTCACCAGAAGTGAGAAAAAAAGTATTTATAACATTTTAAATATGGATATTTTTCTTACAAAAACATATTGATACGCTACAGGAGAATTTTATTCACCCCCCAGAGCCATGTGAGGCACATTTTTATTATGGATACACTTTATTTGACATCTTTGGGACTGTATAATAAAAACACCTGCCTACTCCCATTCTAAAGTTTGAAAAAGCAAAGATAATTTTTAATATAACTCCGATTGGATTCGTCTGATAGAAGAAAGTCATATACACCTAGGATGCTTCAAGGGCAGGCACGGCACCAGGATTTTCTCTCTACCGGTGCTAAGGGTGGGGGGGGGGGCTAGACCAATATGTGGGGATGATATTGATGACGTCAGGGTTTTTTCATAAAGAAATATGGCTAAATATTAAGGATATTAAAAATTCTGACAGGGCTATAGCACCTATTAGTTGGTTTGCCAACCGCGAAAAATGCCTAAGAAGAAGAAGAAGTCAGCTTGTGTTTGGGAGATGAAGCAATGTTTTTCTCACACTCGCATTTCAGAAGCTAACGGTCCTAAGATTGAGGATTTGTTTCCCTGTGTTAATCTGTAACTGTTTACAGTTCATTTTGTAATGTGTTATGTTTATTGTAATGTAGTTAGTTTGTAACACAGTGTATATAGATTGTTTTGAGGTGCACGCTGATAGTGGCATGGTATATTTCTTTTGATAGATGGACCTTTTATGGCTAATAGACTTTTTTAGTCATGAAACGAAGTCATGTGGAGCTCTAACCAGCGCGGCGTATGGACTTGTGCATGCTTTGCATGTTAAACACATGCCCACACTCTGCTTCATGGAAGTTTTGTGGATATTCCAGAATTTGGATTATCATTATTTTTTCTTGGACTGCCATTTCACTTGTGCACCGGGAACTTTATCACTCAAACGACATTATCAGCGATCGTCTTTATCTGCATCGTCATCTACTATCAGCTAAGTTTGTTCTGATTTCAAGCATATTTTATGTCGTTCCGACTCAGCATGCCTGGTCTAACAATGTAAAACTCTTAAGACTTATTTACATTCATTCTTTGGTTGCTGTTGTTTTTTTTCCTCCATTTTGCTTTGCTTATTTTCAGTTTGCCTCTTTTTTTGTTTATTTTGAGCTTTGTACATATTCACCTGTGCGAGGTAAACTGCATATAAAGTATGTTCATTCTTTCTGCATTTTTGTGCCTTAGCATTGATTACCGGTTGATTATTCTGAACCTTCTTATAAAAGGTGGTGATCGTATGAAGGAACTTTTTTGGATCCCCCTTTTAAATATATATCTAATGCCTAAATTGAGTAGTGGTTATATAATTGGTGCCCGAACATGGACCTGTTTCTTGATGTACAGTGTGTTTTTGGTTTGTTTCAAATATATTTCAGTTACTCATGGCTAGTCAGTAGAGTTTGGAAGGGGATGTACCAGTACTTGAGGCAGACCTTTCCAGTACATCTTTTAGAGCACACAGAGAACCCTGAAAGACCTCATCAACACCTTTAGCGATTTGTTCATCGATTCAGATGAGGACGACAGAGTTACTGTAGAAGAGCCTGATGATGACTCTCAGTTTCCTCCTCCTCCTGAGATCCCTGGTGAGTTAAGGCTGATTTATACTTCTACATCAGACCTATGCTGTAGCCTTTACACCGTAGGCAAAACGTCAGTTTTCATTTATACTACTGTGTAGATCTTAAATTACAGGCAAATAACCCAACAATTTCTACTCCTCATCAGCCCATAAATAGAATTGTTATCCAGAGATTTGATAAAGACTGTCATTCCAGTACTGCTGATAGTATTTCATTTAGTCCATACAATCCGCCAGTCAAGGTTGAATTTCCTTGGTTCAGTAATCATTCTGAGGAAGACCCGCTGGCATTCATTGAGCAATGTGAAGAATATTTT
Source organism: Carassius carassius (assembly GCF_963082965.1). Lineage (NCBI taxonomy): Eukaryota > Metazoa > Chordata > Actinopteri > Cypriniformes > Cyprinidae > Carassius > Carassius carassius. The sequence continues at coordinate 26,966,409 of NC_081798.1, forward strand.
GCTGTCTGCACATTAACTGATGAGGAAATGATACCGTCTCTGACTTCTGTTTTAGGACACACTACAAAAGCTTAGTGGTCTGCAGAAAAGAATCCACAATTGGCAGCAGTTCAAGGAGTCTTTTCTTCAAGCCTTCTTAAGAGTGAGACCAGCTTTGGATAGACCCTGGAATGCCTGTTGGATGTGTTGGAAGGGCTCTTGCTCACTTTTGGAGTACATCACGACATCATCAATGTATATCATGCAACATTTGCCCTTTAACTCTCTAAGCACACTCTGCATCAACCGCTGGAAAGAAGCTGCAGCATTTTTTAGGCCGAACGGTAGATGAGGAAATTCATATAGGCCAGATGTTGTGACAAAGGCTGTCTTTTATATGCTGTCAGGATTCATTTCTATTTGCTAGTATCCACTCTTCAGATCGAGAGTGCTGAATACGGTTGCTCCATGTAAGGACTCTAGAATGTCTTGTATTTGAGGCATTGGATAAGACTCCAAAGGGGTCTTAGCAATAAGTCCACAATAGTCAACACAAAAATGAGATCCACAATCCTTTTTTGGCACCACCACCATTGGCAGAGCCCTAGGAGATGTAGAGGGACGTATGATGTCTTTGTCCAACAACTGATTAATCTGTTCATCGTTAAATGTTTGTTTCTCCAAAGATACCATGTATGATATTTTCCTTACAGACACTTCATCAGTAGTCAGGACATGTTGCTTGACCAGTGTGGTATGTCCTATATTGTGGGTACAAACTGTGGGCCAACCCAACATCAAAGCTTCTAGCTGCACTTGTCCTTGTATGTCAGTATAGCTGTAAGACTATGAATGGACTGCAAAACCTCTTCTTTGTATTGTGCTGGAGACAATGCAAGGTAGAAATTGTAAGTTGGTGCTACTTGGTTGGTATTCTGGCTGGTGAATGAATGCATGATGGCAATATTCTCTTGTCTGATTAGAGTATACTGAGCATGCCGAAAATCAAATACCATTCCTGAGTTATAGAGAAAATCCATTCCTAGAATGACAGGTACTGCTAGGTCAGCATCATTCATTACATAAAACTCAGTCTGCACACGAACATCATGCACTTTGTTGGTCAAGACTACCTTCCCCACAGCTGCCTGATGGTGGCCATTAGCAAGAAGAAAAGGTTGTCTTCCGCTTGACAAAAGGACCTCATCTTTTCACAACTGCACTAAAGATAGAGTACTACCTGTGTCAATGAGTGCTGTAATTTGTTTATCCTGAATATGCAATGGAATAGTAAGATTTCGAGCATCACATTGCACACTGATGTTTCCAGTCTGAACTACCTTAGTGCTAGATGGTGGATTTTTTCGTTGCAACTCTTGACACGTGAATTTTTCTTTCTCTGCTCATCCACATTCATCTGGTTCCAATATTTCTTTGACTCGCAAATGTCTCTTTCAATCTATGATCCAACTCTAACAAGTTTGTGTACTGTATATAGGTTACCTCTAACAGGCTAGCCAGCCGAGGGTTGCAATTACGTGGGATGGCCTGAATCATCTCCTCTTCAGTCATTCTTTTTCTCCACCTGAGACACAGAGCATGATAATAGAAAGCAAAGTCCCTGAAACTTTCTGTTACTCCTTGACTCCTTTCCATGAGTTTTCTCACAGCCACATCCTCTTTTAACTTAAAGAAATGCAATTTCATTCAAAAGTCTATTATGTTTCTAGGTCACATAGTTTGGGCATAAAGACTGATCCATCTAAAGTTTCAACTGCAAGTTTCCCAAACCACAATCTTTGAAAGATGTACAACGATTTTTGGGATTAGCTGGGTGGTACCACAGATTCATTTCCCATTTTTTCAGAAAAAGCAGCACCCCTACATACACTATAACAAAAGAACTCCACATGGACTTGGACCAAACAATGCCAGCAATCATTTGACCAACCCAATTTAGATCTAACAAAGGCACCCATCTGGGAAAAATGGAAGGAATAGAACAGGTCATAGCCTATGCATCACAATTGTTGAAAGGAGCCGAATAATTAGACTCTGTATCGGAGAAAGAGTTTCTAGCAGTTGTATGGGCCGTGGAAAAATGGCGACGTTATCTAGAAGGGAACCCATTTGAGGTTGTGACCGATCATGCTGCACTAACATGGGCTTTCCAACATCCCAAACCATCTTCACAGCTAATCAGGTGGACTATTTGCCTTCCAGGATTCCATTTTACTCTCAAGTACAGGAAGGGCCAATGTAACGTAGTACCAGAGATCCTTTCCAGAACTCCAAATCCTGAAACTTTACCAAATCTCCTTGGTCTTACACAAATGCCAAATTACACAAATCTCTGCCAATATGCCTATTGATCTGACACAAATTGCCATTGCCCAAAATAATGATCCAGACATTCAAGAGATAATTTCTACAATCAACAAACACACACAACCACCTGATCCAACTAAGAGTATATTATGTAATTGAAAATGGATTTCTGTTTAGAAGTGCCCCAAGTGGACAACAAGGTCAGAAACTGAAACTTGTCATACCTCCTGTACACCATCAAGCCTTTCTTCAGTATGCTCATGACAATCCCCTCAGCAGACATTTGGTTAAGATCAAAACTCTCCTTCGTCTCTTGGAAACAGAATACTGGCCTACAGTAAGGAAGGACGTATGGAAATATTGCAAAGAGTGTCAAGTAAGTAAACGGGTTACATGGTAGGAGTTGAGCTCATTTCCCAAAAGTAATAAACAGAATGAATATCTTTTGGTCATTGTGGATTAATGCTACAAGTGGGTTGAGGTGTTTCCTCTCAGGTCAGCAAAGACTCCTCAAATTGCACCAATATTGGTGAAAGAGATCTTTACTTGATGGGGAACACCAGCATATTTAGTGTCCAATCTAGCAATCAGTTCACCTCTCAGTTACTTGCACTAGTCTGTAAACAGTGGATGTTGATTCAAAAATTAACAACTGCTTATCATCTCCAGACCAATCTCATTGAACGAGTAAATAGGAATCTGAAGATGATGATTGCCTCCTATGTAGGAGCCCACCATAGACTCTCTGACAAATGTATCCCCGAATTCAGAAACTCAAGGGACCTATGGAATGGGCACTCCAGTGACCACCAGGTCCTAATCAGCCTGCCTATCCCACAACATTATCAGGAATAATGTTGAACGAGCCCAAGCCTAGCAAAAGAAATATTATGATCAACATCGTAAGCAAACCAACTTCCAGGAGGGAGATGTGGTTTGGGTACGCGCTCATCCCCAATCCTAAGCTGACGATGGCTTCACAGCAAAGCTGTCAGCCAAGTGGAAGGGTCCAGCTAGGGTTAAGAAAAAATGAGGGCCTGTGAACTATGCTGTTTTTTTTTCTATCTGACCCTGACAAATGTGAGACGTTGCATGTACAAAGTCTTAAAATTTCTCATGGTTATGACAAATTGATACTTGGGGTATGTAACTGAACTTATTCTGTTCCATTTATATGTGATTTTCTCCCTCGCCATTAGGGGGTGCTAAGCTATTATTTAGACTATTTATTCAGGTAGATAGAATGAAAAAATCAGCTTGTGTTTGAGAGAGGAAGCAATGGTTTCCTCACACTCACATTTCAGAAGCTAACGGTCCTAAGATTAAGGATTTGTTTTGAGGTGCACGCTGATAGTGGCATGGTATATTTCTTTTGATAGATGGACCTTTTATGGCTAATAGACTTTTTTTGTCATGAAACAAAGTCATGTGGAGCTCTAACCAGCGCGGCTTATGGACTTGTGCATGCTTTGCATGTTAAACACATGCCCATATGCTGCTTCATGGAAGTTTTGTGGATATTCCAGAATTAGGATTATCATTATTTTTTCTTGGACTGCCATTTCACTTGTGCACCGGGAACTTTATCACTCAAACGACATTATCAGCGATCGTCTTTATCATCATCGTCATCTACTATCAGCTAAGTTTGTTCTGATTACAAGCATGTCTTTTTATGTTTTTATTCAACTTTTTATGTCATTCCGACTCAGCATGCCTGGTCTAACAACGTAAAACTCTTAAGTCTCATTTACATTCACCCTTTGGTTGTTGTTGTTTGCTGTTGTTTGTTTATTTTCAGTTTCTCACTTATATTGCTCTTCCTTTACATCGTGTTAAAAAGAGCAAAAACTATGTTTCTCTCCAAAACACTACTTGCATACAGACAGCTGGCCTACTGACACTCAACCCTACAAAGCCCATGCCGGTGAAGCAGCATCCCCATCTCCATTTTGCTTGAGAACAACATGGATATGCTACCAGCCTGGACCAGCACTATGCCAGAACTAACCGGTATAAACCAGGCTAAACCTGGTTTATATACCAGAACTATACCAGAACTAACCAATATAAACCAGCAATATACCAGCATAAACCAGCCTTGACCAACACTATACCAGCACTAAACAGCATAAACCACCACTATACCGTATAAACTAACTGGTATAAACCAGCACTATACCAGCCTGGACCAGCACTATACCAGAACTAACCAGTATAAACCAGCAATATACCATTATAAACCAGCCTGGACTAGCACTAACCAGTATAAACCAGCACTATACTGGCATAAAACAGCACTATACCAGAACTAACTGGTATAATCCAGCAATATGCCAGCATAAACCAGCCTGGACCAGCACTATACCAGAACTAACTGGTATAAACCAGGCTAAACCAGCATCATACCAGCATAAACCAGCCTGGACCAGCACTATACCAGAACTAACTGGTATAAACCAGGCTAAACCAGCATCATACCAGCATAAACCAGCCTGGACCAGCACTTTACCAGAACTAAGCAGTATAAACCAGCAACATACCATCATAAACCGGCCTAAACCAGCATTATACCTGCATAAACCATCTTGGACCGTCGCTAAACCAGCACTTACCAATATAAACCAGCCTAAACCAGCATTATACCAGCATAAACCAGTTTGGACCAGCACTAACCAGCATGGACCAGCTTGATATCCATGCAGGTTTATGCTGGATTTTTCAGCAGGATTGACCTTCCGGAAGCAGAAAATTGTACACAATCAGTTGCCATGAATGTACCAAACTTGCATAATGTGACTATGTGGAGGCTGAAAAAGTTGTTTTGAGAATATTATTCTAAAAGAAAGTATGAGTTTTACCCAAATGATAATTACATTTTTTTTTACTAAAATATACATTGTTTATCAGTCTACAACGGTTGGAATCCTTTCTTTAACTCTGAGCAACTTTAAGGCAGTTTTTTGGGCTTTCTTTTAATGTCATTCACTAGAAAATGCATTTTAATTTTAATGACCATCTCAAGGATTTTTAAAGCTTGGTGACTCAAGTTTCCATCTCTTTCCATCTTCGACAATAATTTCCTTAAATTTCCAGACCAGAAATGCTTCTGAGCAAACCAGGGAAAGTAGGGAAATTAAGTAGCACCTTCCACCTGAGATGTGATCAGAGACACTTGAAGAACAGATGTGAGACAGATGGTGGAATGGTATAAAAACAGGACGGGTTAAGTATTAAGAAGTTTCATCTCGCATCTGGATAAGGTCAGCTGGAAGTTGCACATTCACAGTATAAGAGGTTATGAATTCTTGCTAGCATATTTTAAATCATAAATATAGAGAAATATGCAAGGTAGTCAACTCTGTATTTCAGCACATGGAACAGCACACACATTTTCCATTCTCCCTCTTACTCTTTCTCTCTTTGAGGCTGAACTACTGTAGCTTGTGGACTAACGATAACATGTGCTTGAGCTGTTGAAACTTAAGCTTGCCAGAGATTCTGGCTGTTTTTTTAAAGGCCCCACTCCCACCTACAACCATGGAAATACACAGTTGGAGCCCAAAGACAAGCTGTACTAAGGAGTTTGTGTGTGTGCCTAGATTTCAGTCACTAAAGGCACAAAGATTTTTTTTTTCCCCAAAGCTCACAAGAATCAAGAAAGAAAAATATCAATAGTATCAAGTAGGCCTATCAATATGGTTAATCTTGGGTTCGGAAGTCAGAACTGATTCCGTAAATGGTTTTAAGCTGTATTGATAATGTGAGCTAAACAAATCCAAAAATAAATAAATCCTAGATTTTTATGATGGCCTTCACCATTTTATGATGACTAGAAAAATGTTATGTGTATTACTATGGAATTACATTTGTTTCAATAATAATGAACGAAACTTTTTAAAACTGAACGTAACTTTTTCAGAAACTATCAAAAATATGCCATTACAAAACAAGAAAAACACAATGAAAATGAAAAAAATGAACTCAGCCACACAAATTTAACAGGCTCCTCATATATACTTCATTCTTTGTTAATGTTTTTCAAAGATTAGTTTTCACTAATTGTGGATTCTGAATTCATTGCCACAGATTTCGCTTACGATTCGCAGTTTTTCGTTTGGTGTTTTGACAAAAACCTCTCGTGGGGGCGGGGTTAACAGTGATCTAATCTGATTGGATAGTCAGCTTTTGATGGACAGGTGCTCTCTGACCGGGAAGTACAGACGCCACTCAGTGGCGCAAATATTGGAACAACTTTAACTTTAAATAATGATTTTATCATGACAATTCTGGAGGATTTCAAGTATTGAAGTTAATTTTTTTTTTTGAAATCCTGTATTAGAAGGTCGCTGTGAAGACATGATCCTGGATCAACATTGTGGTCCAAAAATATAGACTTCATCCAATCCCTACCCCTAAACCTAACCATACCCATAATTGATTCCTAAAATCAGAGGGAAATGATAGTTCATTAACAAGGTTGTAGAAGCACCTAATCCTGACAGTAAGCCTAAAACAGATATTTCCTGAAAAGTTATATCTCAGTTCTGATTGGTTGATTGGAATGTTGATCCAGGAACATGTTGTACTTGGTGAAAGCACGCTCAACATATTATAAAGGATCAGAACAAACTTTCTTGTCTAAATGACACACAACAAAGCTGAAATTCATCTCGGCTCAAAAAAGGAAAAGGAAAGAAAGACAAAATTCCCACAGTGTATGCCCTTGTGAAGACAGAGCTCCTTGTGATCACTGAAAACTCATTAGCCAACCACAACATCTTTTGTACTCTCTGAATTGGGATTTCTTTTGTTTAAGTAATTACTTGGCAACCATTAAAACAGCTCTATCATGTTCCCTATCAGGGATCTCAAACACTACTCCTGCACTGTAAAAAAATGACCGTGATTTTAATGGTAAAATACAGTAAAAATGCTACAGTAAAAAGGACATTACCTGTATTACATTACATTACATTACATGGACATTATATGTAATATTATGGTTGTATACTGTTTTTGGAAGTGAAAAAGAATGTATAATTTACAATGAATAACCATATATTGACATTCCTAGAGATCCCTGTGTTACGTTTAAAAAAATTGTTGTTTAAATAACTATGTTTCTTCATAGTTTTTTTTCTTATCAGTTGTGTACATTATTGTATGTTACATCTAATGTGGTTAAATAAATGTTTATTGCATTATTTCAGTTTTGTATGTCACCATGATGGTGTTTAGTGTTTGCATTAATGACTTCTATATGTCAGAGTACATAAGAACTGTTTGTGATGGGCTTTGGTTCAACATGTGAATTTCTCATCAATTCTTGGTGGATATTAGTGTATTACAAATGTACAAAACAGATTTCAGTACTTCCATAAGTTGATATATTAACATTAAATCAGTCATTGAAATTACGGTATTTACATGTAAATTTAAGTTAAATATGTAAAACTTAAAATGTTGCTACCCTATTTATAAAAATTCTGGCAACCACAGCTGCCTGTTTTTTTACTGTAAATTTTACAGAATTTATTATTATTATTATTATTATTATTATTACAGTGTGAAGAGGTACCAGTTCCAGCCCTACCGTAACAGTAGTTTTATTAGCTAAGTTTGGGAGGAGCATGTTTAAATAATCAAGCCAATCAGCACAAGAGCCAGGTCTATAGAGTCGATCCACCTCTGCTCCATGACAGATTTCACACTTGATTATTCATACCCTAATACCACATATTCTATACTATATCTGATTGTAAGTGCTTGTGAAACTGAGCTGAATCAAACTTTAGTTTTGGGTAACAAAGATGAATTCAGGTTAATAACATCCTTATGTTAGGTTTGATCCAATATCCCTTTCTGAGTTTGGCGATATAGTGCACAAGATTAAGAATACCACTTCTCCTGTGGATGTTGTCCCCACCTGGCCCTTCAGAGATACTATCAGCCCTAGTGTATTGGCTATTATAAACACATCCTTAGACTGTGGCTGTGTTCCTATATGCCTCAAAACAAGCAGTGATCACGCCTCTTCTTAAGAAGCCATATTTAGACACAACCAATCTTAAAAATTTCCGCCCTATTTTTAAGTTGCCATACTTGTCTAAAATTTTGGAGAAAACTGTTTTTAATCAGTTATCTTCATTTATCTCACAAAACAATATTTTAGATAAATTTCAGTCTGGTTTCAGAGCCCATCATAGCATTGAGTCTGCACTGCTGAAGGTGTCAAATGATCTACTCAGTGCTTTGGACTCTGGAAAATCTGTTGTTTTAATGCTACTCGATCTTAGTTCTGCATTTGATTCAGTTGATCATGTAATGCTTATTAATCGTCTAAGGGATGAAGTTGGCATTAGGGGCACGGCACTGGATTGGTTCTCATCATACCTCTCCGATAGATCAGTTAAGGTGATGATTGGACACTCGTCCTCTCCTTCGGCATCGTTCACTTATGGGGTACCACAGGGTTCTCTCTTGGGGCCTATCTTATTTTGTCTGTACATGCTCCCCTTGGGTTCAATCATGAGGAAATATAATATTTCATATCATTGTTATGCGGACGATATTCAGATCTACATTCCTCTTAGTTCTGATCACTCTTATTCTGATCTTTTTAATTGCTTTGAAGATATTAAGGGTTGGACTGGCAGAAACTTTCTACAACTAAATGATAGCAAAACTGAGATTGTTGTCTTTGGACTCCCAGGTGCTGTCTCGGATATCAATATCAATCTAGATCATATGTCATCAAACATTCTTCCTTTTGCTAAAACATTAGATGTAATTTTTGACACTGATCTTAATTTTAAAAAACAGATAAGTGCTGTGGTAAGAACAGCTTTTTTCAACTAAGGCAAATAGCCAAATTAAAATCTATGCTTTCATTTAAGGATTTAGAGATAGTTACCCATGCTTTCATCACTTCTAGACTTGATTACTTCAATGTGCTTTATATGGGTCTCAAGCATTCATCGTCGAATCGCTTGCAGCTGGTCCAGAACGCAGCCGCGAGGTTGCTGACTGGTACTAAGAGAAGAAAAAGCATTTCTCTTGTCCTTGCATCTCTTCATTGGTTACCAGTGCAACATAGGATCCATTTTAAGATTTTATTATTTGTGTATAAAGCACTAAATGATTTAGCCCCATCATACTTGTCCGAACTTCTCAGCTATCAGCAATCCTCTCGCTCTTATATGTGCTATATAAATAAACTGACCTTGACCTTGACCTTAAAAACATCCAGATTAATTTCATAACATCTGTCGAGGGTTTGAAATGACTTCCTTGTGATCTGACATGCTTTCACATCAAAGAATTAAGCAAAGTCATTTTATATTATTCTACATAGTGATAAAGGCTTATCATTGCATAATAAATATATTATATTGATATAAAAATACCCAACATGGCTTGAAGAACAGAGATAAAACATTTAGTCACAATCGTATGTTTATTGTCTTCAAGTTTCATCAGTTAAAACGTCATATCTGAGTTTTTTTCAGCTCTAGGATAGTGTACCTTCGTCCGTGTTAGGGAGTTATTGAAAAGTCATTGACTTATATGAATTTAGTTTATAGATTTATTGCGCAAGGGCGCCCTGTGGCTACCTGTATGTATGAAACACATTAGCACATTAGTAATATATATATATTACATTTACATTAAGTCATTTAGCAGACGGTATTATCCAAAGCGACATATAAATGAGGACAATGGAAGCAATTAAAATCATGATATACATGATAGGAACACCTGTTCAATTTCTCATTAATGCAATTATCTAATCAACCAATCACATGGCAGTTGCTTCAATGCATTTAGGTGTGTGGTCCTGGTCAAGACAATCTCCTGAACTCCAAACTGAATGTCAGAATGGGAAAGAAAGGTGATTTAAGCAATTTTGAGCGTGGCATGGTTGTTGGTGCCAGACGGGCCGATCTGAGTATTTCACAATCTGCTCAGTTACTGGGATTTTCACGCACAACCATTTCTAGGGTTTACAAAGAATGGTGTGAAAAGGGAAAAACATCCAGTATGCAGCAGTCCTGTGGGCAAAAATGCGTTAATGTTAGAGGTCAGAGGAGAATGGGCCGACTGATTCAAGCTGATAGAAGAGCAACTTTGAGTGAAATAACCACTCGTTACAACGATGGTATGCAGCAAAGCATTTGTGAAGCCACGACACGCACAACCTTGAGGCGGATGGGCTACAACAGCAGAAGACCCCATCGGGTACCACTCATCTCCACTACAAATAGGAAAAAGAGGCTAAAATTTGCACAAGCTCACCAAAATTGGACAGTAGAAGACTGGAAAAATGTTGCCTGGTCTGATGAGTCTCTGGTGATTTCTGTTGAGACGTTCAGATGGTAGAGTCAGAATTTGGCGTAAACAGAATGAGAACATGGATCCATCATGCCTTGTTACCACTGTGCAGGCTGCTGGTGGTGGTGTGATGGTGTGGGGGGTGTTTTCTTGGCACACTTTAGGCCCTTTAGTGCCAATTGGGCATCGTTTAAATGCCACGGCTCACCTGAGCATTGTTTCTGACCATGTCCATCCCTTTATGACCACTATGTACCCATCCTCTTCCAGCAGGATAATGCAACATGTCACAAAGCTCGAATCATTTCAAATTGGTTTCTTGAACATGACAATGAGTTCACTGTACTAAAATGACCCCCACAGTCACCAGATCTCAACCCAATAGAGCATCTTTGGGATGTGGTGGAACAAGAGCTTCATGCCCTGGATGTGCATCCCACAAATCTCCATCAACTGCAAGATGCTATCCTATCAATATGGGCCAACATTTCTAAAGAATGCTTTCAGCACCTTGTTGAATCAGTGCCACGTAGAATTAAGGCAGTTCTGAAGCCGAAAGGGGGTCAAACACAGTATTAGTATGGTGTTCCTAATAATCCTGTAGGTGAGTTTACATATACAATATACATTTATTTTTTACTTTTCATTTTACTTTTTTAAAGCAATGTTTAATAAGTTAAAGATTATTTGAAAACTAATGCTCGATTTAATGGATTATTTACTTGTATGTATTATTACTGATAATAGTTAACTCAATTTAATTTTTTTGTATTTTTATTATCAAATAGTTAATAGTTCCTGGACCAGTATTAAACATCAGTTTCACACCAGTTTAGCTTGTTCCCACAGAAATATAATCACAAAACACAAAAAAATTGTTTATGAGAAAGTTTTTGTAATATATTGTCACGCTGTCTAGTCTCTGTTTCCCTGGGTGTCCACTAGTGGGCTCACTTCCCCTTAGGCACTTCACCGTAGGCACTAGAATTCCTCTAGCCTTGTCCTGTCATCACAGTAATTGCACTCCTGCTAATTGCACCAGGTGCCTTCACTTAATTGTCATTAATCTCCCTATATTTACCAGTCCTTTCCTGTTGTCTGTATGGAGTCCTTACCTTTCGTGATCCCAGTCTTCTCGTCCTCCGAGATTCCTCGCCTTCCTGTTCCCTTTCCTGTTACTGTGTTTTATTTTGGATTGTTTTCTGGTTTTGACCCGGCTTGTTGGATTATTCTTTGGATTACCCTAAATAAACATACCTGCATTTGGATCTCTCTCTCCCTGTGTCTTACTAGATCGCGATCGTCACATATATAAAAAGATTCTCTGGGTTGACATCATAAGTTGAAACTAACATAAAAAAATGGCACTGCTACTGCTGCCCATTTAACGTATGAATAACCCTGGTATATAACACATGAAATCACCCTGTAGCGGTCCCACACAGGTGGAGCTGGGGAGGTGGAGGGTGGCCTCTTCAGCACCAGCTGAGTATTTGAATGTTGAGCAGCAGCTCATTGGCTGAGCCGTGTGATGATGATGTCATTATGGCAGATTGAATTAGAAGCCATCAGCCTGTGCCATCTAGAGTTTCCTGTCAGGACTTTGTATTAATTATCATAATAATAACTTTGATATGTCAGGTTTATGGACTTCTAGCACAATACTACACAAGGAGGAAAGCATTTGTTCCATGACTAAAATAAATGTAGGCATTGTTTTTCAAACATATTAGCCAGTACAGTAGGGAAATCTAATATATGATTTGTGAAATAGTTCAATGGTTGCGCCCCATGAGATTTTAATGACTAATTAATCATTTTAATGTGGCATAGAAATTTACAAAAATAATCTATAACAATCACATAACATTTTTCTAACATTTGACATGTCACTTCGCATGTAAGCTCCCGATAAATTAATCCAAAATCGTTGTATGTTTTGTGTATTGAATTTAATGACTGATTTTGTCTGTGCCATCAGCAAAGTCTTAGACACATCCCACTTCCTGCTTGGAAGCAGAGGAAACGCGTGCCCCTCACATCATTCCCCGAGCTCCTGCTAACAAAGGACCATCTTGTGCTCAACACAGCAGATATTTACATTTGTGAAGTAGCAAGACTCATTCTTTCATTCCTGTGTGTGTGTTTATACATACTCCCAACTGCATAAAATAGCTTCAGGTCTTTGACCTGAATATATGGACATTAACTATCCATATACAACGTTTAATCAGCATGTAATGTTTGGTTAAAGTGCTTGCTCTGACCTGGCCATAAGATCAGTGTCAGCATTTCTAACCTTGTCCACCACCTGTTCCAACTATGCTGTCAGCAAACAGTTCAGGCCATTCATCACCAAAAAAAAAAGTCCAATCTCTAGAATATCTCTAAACCCACAGGTATTCCTATCATTATGAGTTCATTCCATAGGCTAATGATTTATAAACTGTATCTTCTGCCCTAAACCCTACACCTACCCTTCACACAAAACTACAGGCATTTTACATTTTCAAAACACTTCATTCTGCATGATTAATGAGTTGTCTTTCATTAGGAACAAAATAAAAAGAAACCCCATTTGACATTTGAACCCCATAATGTAGGAAATACCAGGCAGGCACACACACACACACACACATGCACACCTATTAAGCCCCTTTCACACTGCATGTTGGACCCGGCATATTGCTGGATCATTGCCGGGTCGCCTTCTGTGTGAAAGCAACCACGTCCCGGGATTGATTCCGGCATTGAACCCGGGTCGGGGACCTAGTAACATTGCTGGGTTCAACCCGGGACGAGCGCTGTGTGAACAAAAGCCAGATCTAATGCCGTGTCGAAGTGATGACACGTTACCGGCTGTTTTGAAGAAAGATCAACGTTCGCGACAAAAAAATATGTGCAAACTGTAATGAAGCAGAGATCAGTTTGTTCCTCACTTTCCGCGCTGACGCCGAGATCCTTCGCTTGATTCAGTGAAAGTATAACGTGCCTAACGTTTTCGACTCGTACATTACACGTCACGCCCTGATGTCACGTGTCATTACGGGATCTTTACGGGTTGTGTGTGAAAGCACGCACATGTCCCGGGTAATCACTGGCAGTGTGAAAGTGCAAAATCTAGCGACCCGGGAACAATTGCCGGAACACTTTACCCGTGTATTTGTCCGAATGGCAGTGTTTACTTTACCCCCACCCCCCCCCCCCCCCCCCCCCCCGAAAATATATATTCCAGACTCTTCAAGGGCCTTCTCTTTCTTTGGGGCCATGGTAATCAGTACTGGTTTTACCCCCAGTCCGACGCCCCAGCTCCTGATTCTTGGAGAGGGAAGAGGACATGTTCTAAATGATAATGAACCAACAACAACTTAAACTTATATAAATCTGTGATTCAGTAAACACAGTTTCTAGTATATTTTGTGATATTACTTTCATCAGAGAAACACCCTGGATAAGTAGCATCAAGGATCTGCAATAAGTAGAAAAAAGTCTTGTTTAATGTGAAGGCTTGGAGTTTGTCTAACTTCAGCTGATAACAGACAATGGATTTTTAGATTTAGACTTAAAATCAAGAAACTGTAATAAACATACTAACAATGCCTTCATAAAAATGTAATACTATAACATTATTATCCTCTTTAATAAATTTCCATCTATGCCTTAACAGTACAGATCTGACTGTGCATCATTTCATATCCCGATATAAAGTACAGCTTCGGGTTATTTCAGAAGGACGAGTAACAGAGGTTTATGGGGCTTCTGTCTCTGAAAGAAGGGCTCCTAAAGAATGGGTGCGAGAGAAGAGAGCAGGGCAAAGGTTCTCCGATTTCAGCTTCATGGGGGGTAAAGGGGAGGATTTTTATTTCCGAGTGCACGCTCTCCATTCAGAGCTGCCTGCACTCAAACCCGGCCCTGGATCAGTCTGCAGGAGGCTCCAGCTTCATCCAACACCGCTCTGGAATAAATGCTTGATCATTAGGAGCAAACAGTAAACCGAGCGCCTTCTCTTCTGCTCCTGAAGCGCCAGACATGATCCTGTCGGCGGATTCCAGGACTTTACTGCTGTTAGTGGCGACTCTAGGCGCATTTTTGGCCGTTGTTAAATGCCAAGAGGAGGATGACCGTGAGTTTACCACCATTTTCTCATTTTACGCTCAAAAGTTTCAGAAGCGTTTCGCTTTAATGCACTTCAATGCTCTCAGACTTTTAAAATCTCTTTAAACGCCGATGGTTGAATGTATTGCGTACATACTAATGAAAGATAAAGCCTTGCGCTCCGCTGGGGGTGAAACTCGAGGAGCAAAGGTACTGGAAAATATATATGTGTATATGAAATAACAGTGCTTTTATTGGAAAACAAAGAAATATTTTCTGGTAAAAGTAGGCCTACAGAAAAAGAAAAAAGAAAGAAAGAAAAAAAAGAAAGAAAGAAATGAGAGAAAATCGAGGATAAACACATTTCTTCTGCTTTATTTATTTAGTCTAGGGCATTTCTGAAGTGCATTCATTAGCTCCTGCTCAGAATGTGTTTATGTTGAAGGGCAAAGACTGACCGACAGCACTGAGCAGCAGTCTGAAGGTATTCAGGGTATTTCATCCATCAGGACACCTGCGGGACACACACACACACAGAGAGAGAGAGTGCTGATTATTTCTGGACTCTGATAGCTTTATTCGATCAGTGTTTTATTGATTGATTGGTGTGTGATGGCCTGAAGGCTCAGCTGGTTCGGCCTGTAAAGAGTGCATTCTTCTGCTGTCAGGGGCCACCGGGGCGAATCCAGGCTTGCTCCAGCGGCAGATGCTCCAAACACCTTCATATTATGAGAAATGTGAGCTGGAGGGGTTCAGAAAGCACTGCTTGTCTGTAGTGAAGGCTCCAGAGGTGTATCAGTGGTTGGCGTCAGCAGCGGTGGGCCTCCGCCAGAGTTACTGCTCCACACAGTTAAAGTGCTTCCATCTGTTTTCTAGATTACCCAGGGGCTACGACAGACCGGGGGAAGAAGGAAAACTGTCTGGCGAAAAGCTATTGGAAAAACATAAAAAGGACAGAGGCAGCTATTCTAATTGAGCCAGCCAAATTCCTTTGACCATATTTTGGAAATGTAGGAGTAATAAGCTCACCAGTAAACAAGATATTTCACAGCGAGTTTTAAAAATAACAGCAATTAGAGGGGGGGGGGGGGGGGTCGGGGGCTAAAAGAAACGAGCAAAAGCTAACAATTGGGTTATTGTAGCAGAGAGGGTATGAGTGTAGGTCACTGATCGGCTCAGTCAGGGCATCTTCTTACGTGCTGCACTCACTAACCTACACAGAAGGGGAAGGAGAGACGCTCACATGTGTCCAATCTGGAGCTTTCCTCCATTTTCCACTTCTGAAAAGAGAAAGAGCTCATGCTTGTGTTCAGAGCAGCGGATCTAGAACCAGAGTGGAACGAGGACTGAGGAAGGCCTGGAGTGTGTGTGTGTGTGTGTGTGTGTGTGTGTTTGTTTGTGTGTGTGTGTGTGTGTTTGTGTGTGTGTGTGTGTTTGTGTGTGTGTATATGTATGTGTGTGTGTGAGTGTGTGTGTGTGTGTGTGTTTGTGTGCGTGTATATGTGTGTTTGTGTGTGTGTGTGTATATGTATGTGTGTGTGTGAGTGAGTGTGTGTGTGTGTTTGTGTGCGTGTATATGTGTGTTTGTGTGTGTTGTATATGTGTGTGTGTGAGTGTGTGTGTGTGTGTGTTTGTGTGTGTGTGTGTGTGTGTGTGTGTGTGTATGTGTGTGTTTTTGTGTTTGTGTGAGTGTGTGTGTGTGTGTATGTGTGTTTTTGTGTTTGTGTGAGTGTGTGTGTGTGTATGTGTGTGTTTTTGTGTTTGTGTGTGTGTGTGTGTTTGTGTGTGTGTGTGTGTGTGTGTGTGTTTTTGTGTTTGTGTGTGTGTGTGTGTGTGTGTGTATGTGTGTGTTTTTGTGTTTGTGTGTGTGTGTTTGTGTGTGTGTGTTTGTGTGTTTGTGTGTGTGTGTGTGTGTGTGTGTGTGTGTGTGTGTGTGTGTGTGTGTGTGTGTGTGTGTGTGTTTGTCCATTCTGTGCTCTCTCTGGCGTGTTTGAACAGGCAGTGTACAGACACACACTTCCAGGGCCGTGTGTTTAGATTAGCCAAAAGCTTGTGAATTGCTCAGTCTTTACTTTTCATAAAGGTGACATTCTTGGCCGTATGGGGTCTGTAGGAATGTACCGAAAATAAACAGGCCTGTGAGGTAAACAAACCCAGTGCTTCTGTGGACACCCTCAGTCTCTCTCAGAGATGGTGGGCGGGTGGTGTGTTTTAAATAATCTGAGGGCAGTAAATCAGGCCAGTGTCTCCAGATTTGATCATTATTGTTAATTAGCTGGATTCACTGATATCAGTTTTCTGCTGCCATCTTGTGGTGTGTGTTTGAATGAGTGTAACAATGATGAACCCTAATGATCAAAATGTAATGCTTTCTACTGTATGCATTACACTAATAAGATTTACCCAAGTCATTTTACACTAATCATGACGCTTCTGTGGTTTGAGATCTCAAACTCAAATCATGGATTTATTGGCCTTTTAATATGATTGGTATATATCAAGCGCTGTGCTTTAACTCGTCTCACTCACTCACTCGCTCACTCACTTACTCACCCAGCCACCTCTTCCTCCTCTTCCTCCTCCTCTTCCCCCCTCCTCCTCTTCCTCCTCCTCCTCCTCCTCCTCCTCCTCCTCTTCCTCCTCCTCTTCCTTCTCCTCCTCCTCTTCCTCCTCTTCTTCCTCCTCCTCCTCTTCCTCCTCCTCTTCCTCCTCCTCCTCTTTCTCCTCCACCTCCTCCTCTTCCTTCTCCTCCTCCTCTTCTTCCTCCTCCTCCTCTTTCTCCTCCACCTCCTCCTCTTCCTTCTCCTCCTCCTCTTCCTCCTCCTCTTCCTCCTCCTCCTCTTTCTCCTCAACCTCCTCCTCTTCCTTCTCCTCCTCCTCTTCCTCCTCTTCTTCCTCCTCCTCCTCTTTCTCCTCCACCTCCTCCTCCTCCACCCCCTCCTCTTCCTTCTCCTCCTCCTCCTCTTCCTCCTCCTCCTTCCTCCACCTCTTCTTTCTTCACCTCTTCTTCCTCTTCCTCCTCCTCCTCTTCCTCCTCCACCTCCTCCTCTTCCTCCTCCTCCTCCTCCTCCTCCTCCTCCACCTCCTCCTCTTCCTTCTCCTCCTCCTCTTCCTCCTCCTCCTCTTTCTCCTCCACCTCCTCCTCCTCCTCCTCTTCCTCCTCCTCCTTCCTCCACCTCTTCTTTCTTCACCTCTTCTTCCTCTTCCTCCTCCTCCTCTTCCTCCTCCACCTCCTCCTCTTCCTCCTCCTCCTCCACCTCCTCCTCCACCTCCTCCTCTTCCTCCTCCTCCTCCTCCCCCTCCTCCACCTCCTCCTCCTCCTCCTCTTCCTTCTCCTCCACCTCCTCCACCTCCTCCTCCTCTTCCTCCTCCACCTCCTCCTCTTCCTCCTCCTCCTCCTCCTCTTCCTCCTCCTCCTCCTCCTCCTCCTCCACCTCCTCCACCTCCTCCACCTCCTCCTTCTCTTCCTCTTCCTCCTCCTCCACCTCCTCCTTCTCTTCCTCTTCCTCCTCCTCCTCCTCCTCCACCTCCTCCTTCTCTTCCTCTTCCTCCTCCTCCACCTCCTCCTTCTCTTCCTCTTCCTCCTCCTCCTCCTCCTCCACCTCCTCCTCCTCTTCCTCTACCTCCTCCACCTCCTCCTCCTCCTCCTCCTCCTCCTCCTCCTCCTCCTCTTCCTCTGCTTGCGCTCCTCACAGAAGATCCAGGCAGCTGTACTCAGGACGGCCAGGTCTACAGGGACAAGGACGTGTGGAAGCCGGAGCCGTGCCGCATCTGTGTGTGTGACACCGGTGTGGTCCTGTGTGACGAGATCATCTGCGAGGAGCTGAAAGACTGTCCCAAACCTGAGATCCCGTTTGGGGAGTGCTGTCCCGTCTGTGCTGCTGACCAGCCGCCCTCCACTGATCGTAATTTATTTATCTCCCACTATCATAAATAAATTACAGTTGTATTCATATTTGTTTGATGGTCTTGGGTTTGTTTGTTTTTTTAAAAAGCACCTTAACAATTTATGGATGCCTTTTTAAAAAATATACCCCAAACAACTGATTACAAACAATTTGAAATGAGGACAGACTAACCCTAGCGTTGTCTTTGTGTGGAGTGAGATGGACACATGTGGGAGTCATTCAGACAGAGCTTGACTTCAGCAGACACGGTGTAGAGTTTCATCTCACTCTTAAACTCAGGGAGGGAGGGATTTCTCCTGGTCACCTTCACAAAAGAAAGAAACAAGCAAACGAGTCTGGCATGGGTCTTCAGTCGTGTTCAGACACACCTGGGCCGATTGCGTAAGCTTAGCCTCGATGTGTGACAAAGAGCTGGGAATATAATGGTAAAAACCTGATAATCGGTCATTACAGCAAATAACTGTAATAGTAACTGTAATCGAACCTAGAACGTTCTAGAAGTCAAACCCATTACCAGAATTCACATGGTATTTCACTGAAATAATTGTTTTATCTGCTTATAAAAAAAAATTCTTATCAGTTATGCACATTACGTTTTAGTGTTATATCTAATGTTATTAAATTAATGTTTATTACATTGTTTTAGTGTCATGTGTGACTATGGTGTTTTATATGAGCTTGTGAGACGAGTGGAGATCCTGGAGGAAACATCAGCTTCAGATCTAACACTGCTGCTGAGCTCCTCAGGTCCTAGCTTGTCCTCAGGTCATGTGGGGGTAAACTGTCATCTCCTAATTATGTCTCTAACTTCTCAAGCAGTGTAACGCCAGATTCATAAAGTCAAACCCAGTGTTGGGGTAACGCATTAAAACCAACACGAGTTACGTAATCAGATTACTTTCTTCAAGTAACTAGTGAACTAGCGCGTTACTTTTTAATTTACAATAAAATATCTGAATTATTTTTTCAAATAAGTAATGCTAGTTACTTCTTCCCCATTTACTGATTAACAGCTCTTCTGTCCCCATGTTGAGAGAAGTCAGGAGGAAGATGTCACTGTAGTCCTAGAATAAAAGGGAACATGCATTAATTAATGAAAATAATGCATTAATCTCACTCGCAAAAAAAAA
>NC_081798.1:26996182-27028682 GCF_963082965.1 Carassius carassius
TGTATTTTTTCATAATTTATGAATTTGACAACTATCTATCACTGAGAGGCTACTTTGACACAATCTGCATTGTATAAAGCATTTTAGAAATAAGTAATTGTGAAAAATGCAATAAAATGGTCAGTTCTCATGACCAGCTGCAGCTCTGATGTAGAAGCATGAATGCAAATCTTTCATTTCCTGTTGTGTTTGTAGTTACACTTTTCTGCCACAAGGTGACATTGAGTGTTTCATTATAAGCTTCATGAAATCACTGTGTTTCTCTTGTAGGGAGAAGCAGGCAAACCTGGGAAATCTGGTGAACGTGGACCTCCCGGGCCTCAGGTGAACACTTTTAAATGAAAACAGGTTTAAAGTGTTTGATCCATGTGAGAAGAGCAGCGATGCAGTGACTGCTGCCGTGGTGCTCAAGCTTTTGCCCAGATGTGAGACGCTGCTGTGGCCAAACGCCAGAGAAAGAAAGAAGAGCCGTCTGAATACTTCCACTCACCTCATGCCCCCCTCTCTCTCTCTCTCTCTCTCTCTCTCTCTCTCACAGGGAGCTCGTGGATTCCCAGGAACACCAGGTCTACCTGGAATCAAGGGACACAGAGTGAGTGCATTTTTTCATTATGTCATCTTTTTGTGGTCAATCTCTGACACCTCAGGTGAACAGGGTAAGCATTCTTAACTATAGACTTCCCCTGGTGATTAATCACAGTACATTTTCACCAGATTTTTTGGAGAAAAAAATAGTATAATAATATGGAGTGTAATATGAACAAACCCATTTGTAAAGCCTTTCAGAATATAGACAGGAATAAAACTGTAATTTTGGTGTATGTAAGTTCTGCTGAATTGGAAAAAAATCAGTTTAAAGATATGAATTGGAATGCAATATATAAAGTGTGATTAAAAATAAATACTTAAATGCATATTTTGGATTTTCCTTTTAAAGTAGTATGAAAGAAGACATTTTATAAATGCAAAATAGACCATAATATCAAAATCTGCCCAATGCATGGAAAGGAAATGGGGTCATTCTGTGCCAAAATCTGTGTTAAATTTTAAGATATCTTTAAAACGTCTTGAGTTACAGGCATACAAACTTCAGAGAAAAAAACGTCTCAGGTTACGAATGTAACCATAGTTCCCTGAGTAGGGAACGAGACACTGCGTCCTCTAGGGGGCGCTATGGGGAACACCTCGTCGTGACCTGTGTCTGAAGCATACATTGAAAAACACTAATGAGTTGGCCGGCGACAGCCTCTGACGTCACTACCAGCGCAAATATAAACAAGCACCGGGAGAGTACGTCATTCACTTCTTCGTCTGAAGCTTGCATCTGAAGCATGGCAGGGAGCTAGAGGATGCAGTGTCTCATTCCCTACTCAGGGAACCATGGCTACATTCGTAACCTGAGATGTTCCCTTTTAAGGGAACTTCAAACTGCATCCTCTAGGGGTCGCTATGGGGAACAGTATACCCACGCCGCCATGCTGAGGGGAGTGAAGGGCCAGAATCAAGGTGAGCACTAAGTACCAACTCTACCATTTCCATGGGAGTTGCCCCTGGGACGTTTAGACGGCTGTCTGTGACAATACCCCTTACGGCCAAAGGCATAAGCTACATACCCAACTTAATTGTAAGGGCCTCGGGCCGGGGTAGAGCTGAAGGCTGGGAATCAGGAAAGATTCCTTTAAAGGGATACGGCTAAGAACCTAGCATTTAAATCCAAGTCTTGTCTGTCACACAGGGGCTACCGCTAGCTTACGCATAAGCTTGCTGAAAGAGCTGTCTCAACAGTTCTCTAGTAGCAACACCTTGTTTAGATAGGTATCCGAGGAAACATAGGTGGAGTGGTGCCCAAGATGAACGGGGCTTTTACCAACTCAAGAAAGGGCACGAAGCAACCTCGCGAAGCCCTCACCATATAGGATTTTAGAAAGAACGCAGAATACTAGTGTGCGAACTTCCCACAGTGTGGATTTCAGAAAGTGTGCAAAGACTTCACGTGCACACTTATCATAGAATGGATTTTCAAATACTGTTCTAAGGAGGGGCTCTCGTGGCACTCTGATAGATGGAATAGATAGAGCAGCGATGCTTGAGGTGTAAAAACAAATACACACTGTCTGAATGGAGCCCAAGGAACCAAGGTCTAATCATCTCAAGAAAGCGAACGAAGCAAAGCGTATAACCCTTGCCGTACAGGATTTCAGAAAGTTTGCAGAGTCTTGCGTGCACACTTACCACTTACGTGGAATTTAGAAAGTGTGCAAAGTGTTCACGTGCACACTGACCACCATGTGGTTTTGAGAAAGTACACAAAGCTTAGCATGTGTACTTAAAGGTTCCTAAGCATCGCAGAGGTGCTGAATCGCACGGGAGAGGCAAGCTCAAATTTTACAAACCTCGGGCAAGGGGAGCATTACCTGAGGGAGCATATACAAGAAGACTTCTGTAACTGCCACCTCCACTTCCCGCTAGATGCGACAGCACCACTAAGCGGCCAGGAGCCCCTCAGGGTGACCTGGCTGGACATCCATGAAATTCCCTGCAGTGCTGTGCCAGGTCTCATGATCAAGGAGGCTCCCTCAGAAACCTGATAATCGAGAAGAAAGCCTTTTCATTCCTCCCAATGTCTGCCAGGTTCATCCACATGTGCCTCTCCGCTGCCATCATGGCCGCCA
Organism: Carassius carassius; assembly: GCF_963082965.1. Taxonomy (NCBI): domain Eukaryota; kingdom Metazoa; phylum Chordata; class Actinopteri; order Cypriniformes; family Cyprinidae; genus Carassius; species Carassius carassius. Next base: position 26,998,855 of record NC_081798.1, read on the forward strand.
TAGTCCTATCCATAGGCAGCTTGCTTGGTAGCATTGACAGAATGGATGACGCAGCTCGGCTACCTGATCAGAAAAAAAGGCCCCTGCCTCTATCCAGGTCTCTTAGCAGATCTGTCTGATATGCTTGAAACATCAGCATCGTGTGTAATAAAGCCACAGCCTGACCTGCTACTGCGTATGCCTTGCCATTTAAGCGAGATGATTTTCTGAAGGGGCTTAGATGGCAAGGAGGGAGATTAAGAGAGGATGTAAAAAAAACATTTTTTGCTCTTTCTACAGGGGGCATCCCCTCATAGCCGTTTTCGTGCATCACCTCGGTGTTGGCAGATTCACTTTCATGCTTTCATGCCGAAACCAATAGATACAAGAAGAAAACGGCCTCTTTCATTTATTTTTGATCTCTGTATAGCGAGATCATGCAGAAATGGAAGGCTCATCTGAGCTGGAGGGCTATGGTCAAAAAGATAACGCTCATTGAGTGTTCTTTTTTTTTTACTTTAACGTGGCGCGATCAATAACCTCCAACAACTCTACATACGCAGGGCAGGAGAATTGAGAAGGCTCAGCCTCAGCTTCTTCACCATCCTCAAATATCTCCTGCTTTTCCTGGGTAAAAACCCAGCAGAGCACTAACCTCAGTATCAGAAAGTGTTAAAGATATAATATCATTCTCCCGAGGCTCTCTCTCGTCCGCCGCAAACGAGCGCAAAAGTGAAAGTCCGTCTTTAAACCATTCAGACAGATCCACACGTATTCTCCTCCATGCCTCAGCACGGACGGGTCCTGAACCGCGGGAAGCAGATGGCTGCCTTTTTTCCTTTTTTTCTCTCAGAAGAAGGATGAATGAGAGAGGAGCTTTTTTCATTGAAAAAACGCTCACAATGCATGCAAATTGCCTCCTCAAAGACATCTCGTGCGTGCTCTTCACCCAAACAAATTACGCAAAGATTGTGTGTGTCATCGGGTGCCAAATAACGCCGACATGGATGCACACATCATCTAAACTCTTGCTTGTTGTCGCCATGATAGACAGAGAAAGATCGGTCTTACCGGTTCTTTCAGAAGCACGCTTCAAACAGAACAGTCAGTGAAGATGAAGAAGATGAATGACGTGTTCTCCCGGTGCTTGTTTATGGTCACGCCGGTAGTGACGTCAGAGGCTGTCACCGGCCAACAAGTTGGTGTTTTTTCAATGTATGCTTCAGATACTGGTCACGACGAGATGTTCCCCATAGCGACCCTTAGAGGACGCAGTTCGAAGTTCCTTTGAAAGGGAACTGAAATGTGATCTTTCCCCTTTTTTGTTCAATCAACATTGGCACATAATGCAGCAGAGACTGCTAACAGATTTTATTAACAGACCTACCAATCTCTGTTTGAGATGCTGGCACCTTACTTAGGTCATTTTTATCCTCCTGTAATTTGGCTCTGAACCTGTTAACCTGCACCAGAACGCCCTCGTCCTCAAAGCCTCCCCACACGCACATGTCAGTGATTATGAATAGATTAAATGAAACATGACAAATTTAATCTTGACAAACTATGTATCATTATAAAGATCTAAGCCTCAAGCATCGACGACAGATCGCTGTTTTTCAATGGAAAGCTTATAAAGACTGTATTTGCTACATTTGAGTAAGCAGTTCACATAAAAAACATGAACATTAGAAACACTGTACATACCAGATTCGTCGTAATAACGGGTCATAAACACATCCACAGCTGTAAATCCCAGTTTAGTTAGGAAGGTAAGGGTCCACTGAACGATATCTCATGAAGCACGTTTAGTCCAACGAAGCAATAACGTTGTAATATTGATCATAATGCCTTTACGTTTCATTTCTTCAGCGACAGAATTGTTTGTGTCCGTTATGGAATAACTCACGGTCGAAAACTGCGTCTTGGTAGTAAAAACACGGCACGGTTTTGCAGCGTACAGTGTCACAAACAGAATAAGGCGATCCACCGGAAAAAAGAATGAATGAAAAATAGGCGGGAAATAGTTTATTTGAATTTGGCGCTCTCTCCTGAGAGCTGGTGACGCGCCCTGACGCACCTGTCAGCTGATGGAGGCGGAACTTACAGTGATCGCAAATTCCTGTCTTTCTTTTTATTTTAGAGAGTTTTTATATATGTGAGAGTTTGTTTTATGTTGAATGTGAATGTATGTGCATGATTACCATCTGTTTGAGTGCAAATCAGCCCAAATCAGCTCGCTATTACCGCATGATCACGGCTATCAAAGTGAACGCATCTATATGAATAGAGAGAGTGGATTATTTACTTCGGCACATTTGTGTTATTACCATCTGTATAAGTGGCCATCAGCACATCAGCACTTATTTGCATCGTAATTCATTGTAAAATATGCATCTCTAGCAATCTCAGGATGTTCTATATTGGCAAACAAAGTTAAATCTTTTTTTTATTTTTCTTATTATTCTTATTTTTCTTACTCAAATATTCTTATTGTATTTTTCTAGTGCTCAAATAAATCACTTATATGATCTCTAAGTTTCTGTCTAGTGTTTTATAATTGAAAAAAACTATGCAGTGGTATGTTTACTGACTAAATAGTTTGTAGAAGCCTTCAATACTATTGGGAAATATATTTTCTTATATTTGGGGGGTGGGGGGTGTAGACATAGTCTCATAAACATATTTGCAGGAGTCTCATTTTTCATGATATCTTATTCAGATTTGAAATAGAAACTCATGAGACATGTGGCTTTCAACCCATTACTTTTCTAGATTGCTCCAGGACTCATTTCATGTATTTTTATATCAAATACAAAAATATTTAAGAGTGGTAAAAAAAATTCAAGGCACTTCAGTGTCTATAACTTTTAATATTTTTGAGCATTGTCAAATCTGGTTGATAAAAAGTGAAGCCCAAATGTTCTTCTTTCTAAAGACACCACAATTATGTTTGTAACACACTGAAGTAGGAAACTATTACAATTATAAGTTAGTTAGAGCACTTTCAGCTGTGAGTCCCATAATGGGGGTTCAGGTTAACAGGTTAAAATGAGCAGTTTGACCCCCCTCTACAAAAAAGTGGATTATTCAGTACATATTCATCCATGACATTTAGGGCCCTATCATACTCCTGGCGCAAGTGTTTTTTTCTTAGTTTCACCCCAATTCAGTTCTCAGCTTCCCATCTTGCCCTAAATTGTTTAAATAGCAAACGCATATGTCCCCATTTGTGTGCCCATGGGGGTGCTGGTCTAAAAAATAGCTGTGTTCAGGCTCATTGTTGGCGTGGTGCTATTTAGAGGAACTGAAAATAGACTGCACCATAGACCAGCTCAAACCTGGTCTAGAGTCTAAAGTCAATGGCACAGTTTTTTTTTGTTATTTAAAGCGCTTGTTAGACGGGTCCTCAGCGCGTGTACACTCTGTTTATTACACACACAGAGACGCATAGAAGCACACACACATGCCAGATATTAAAAACTAAAGAATTACAATTTAAAAGAATACTATTGTGTAGGCTACATAAATATAAAAATGCCTAGATGTCGTAATGGATAGTCATTGCATGTGTCATTACTTTTGGAGACACGGTCTGTCTTTGCGCTTGCCAATTCCACTGTGTAAATAGCCATAGCACGAGCAAAACTGGCTCTTAAAGGGAATGGGAGATGACTCTCTGATTGGTTTATTGCATGTTACGCCAGAAAACACCCATTGCTTATTAAGAGAATAGGGTCAAACCTGTTTAGACCGTGCGCCCAGGTGCACAGACTGTGTTCCCGTCGTTAGACGAGCAAAAGTGGATTCAGACAGACATTGAGTGCAACTGTGCCGTGCGCTTTAGACCATGCCCTTAGATCATTAAAATAGGTCCCTTAATATTGTGGTTTTGCTCTCTATACATGTTTATCTTTCTTCAGCCAAAAATGTGTACGTCTGGTTGAATTGACAGGAATGACCCAATGGTTTTGTCTGTAGGGTCACACCTCCCCAATGCATGATTTCATCACTTAGCATCACTGTGAGTGCAGTATCACTGACGTGTGTTGATCTGTGCTGTGTTTGTAGGGTTATTCAGGTCTTGATGGTGCTAAAGGAGAGTCCGGAGCCACTGGGTCTAAAGTATGACTTTCACAAATCACATGTCCACCATTACATGTCAGGGTAGTTCAGGGTCTGACCCATCTCTCTGTGTGTGTGTGTGTTTTAGGGTGAGGCGGGGTCTCCTGGAGAAAGTGGTGCTCCTGGACCAATGGTAGGTGTTTGCGCTCAGATGCTGTCCTGCTGTACAAATGACCGCAGCTGCAACTAGAAACCTCCGCTGTTTCTCTTGAATACATTTTTATTCCTAACACATATGCAGCTGAATATGTTTTAAACATCTGAACCAATGTCAGATTTAAACAAACATCAGTACACACGGTGAACACTTGATTTCTCCTGGCAGCGTGTCTGACCACGAGCATCTCGAGCTCTCAGACGCTATTAAACAAACTGCCATGGGCTCACATTCATCAGCTTATATGAGACAAGAAAGTGAATAAATACACCATTACAAATATTGCACCCTACAAAAAGAGCTAACACACATGAGATCTCTTAACAACTCAGCTGTTTCTCACAGATAATAATGAGATCAAATTGAGAGTGTTTTAGTATCTCAAACTGTGCTCAGATCTCAATATAAATGTGTGTGTGTGTGTGTGTGTGTTTCTCTTCAGGGCCCCCGTGGTTTACCTGGTGAAAGAGGGCGTCCAGGTCCATCTGGAGCTGCTGTAAGAATCGCTCACTTCTTCATTTACCTTCTTTCTATCTCTGTAGCACACTGACAAATATTTGATATTTTATAAATGAGTTTCTGTATCTGTCTCAGTAGCTAGTAAGTTAATTTCTGTATCACGTCTTCTTCTTGACACACTCCTGACCCCTAACTTTCTTTACATTACCACACTGGTTTTACCACAGTCTAGATTTCATCATCAGTAGAGATCTAAACATTTAATTTATTCTTATTAAGGACGTAGCACTATCTGATCACTTCTGTATTTTCTTTGATATATTGATCTCTGCTAGCACTGTATCTAGATCTGTCTCTGTCAGAAGGAGATGCATTAACGAGAACAAAAGTGTACTATTTATGGAGGCTATATCTTTTATATTGATGATATTGCTCCAATAATAGTCAGTAAGAAAACAATCAGACAGAAATCAGTTTGGAGAAGATCAACGGATGTGGCGGAAGACAAAACTTGCTGTGTCTCTGATGATGATAATTATATGATAGCTAGTATCACGTTGTGAGTCTGTGTGAGATTATCTGAAGTGTCTGTGGTGTTGTGTTTGATCAGGGTGCTCGTGGGAATGATGGGTCACCCGGCGCTGCTGGTCCTCCTGTAGGTTTGAGGCTTCATCTTCTGTTTCAGTAACTCTTTATTTGAGGAACAGAAGCACTGTGTACAACTCATGCTGTTTGTGTTAACAGGGTCCAGTAGGCACGGCTGGCTCTCCCGGTTTCCCAGGATCCCCCGGTGCTAAGGTGTGACGTCTAATAGTTCTTCCTTTCTCTATCGCTAATTAGACGTTTTCACTGCTTTATTATCGGTGCATGCCATGCATGTCATAGATATATACAAATAATAATAACGTATATGTATACAACTCGTGAATGTTTTAAGAAATCATCATATCCACCATTAACTATTACATCAGACTGTAAGGTCCTTCAGATTCAAATGTTTCTGCTGTTAAGACTCTATATGTGTCCCTGCAGCACAAAAGCAGTCTTAAGTCGCTGGGGTGCATTTGCAGCAATAGCCAAAACACACTGTATGGGTCAAAATTATCAATTTTTCTTTTATACCAAAAATCATTAGGATATAAAGTAAAGATCATGTTCCTAAAGATATTTAGTAAATTAATTTTTGATTAGTAATATGCATTGCTAAGAACTTAATTTGAACAACTTTAAAGATGATTTTCTCAATATTTAGATGTTTTTGCTCCCTCAGATTCCAGATTTTTCAAATAGTTGTGTCTCAGACAAATATTGTCCTCCGAACAAACCACACATCAATGGAGAGATGATTTATTCAGCTTCAGATGATGTATACATCTCAATTTTGAGAAACTGACCCTTGCGACTGGTTTTGTGGTACAGGGTCACATATGATGCTACAAAAACACAGTAAATCTCAGGTGTATGACCACAATGACACAGATGAATGTAAAACCCAGGCTCTGGAAATGACGTTTGAAAATGTTGCTGATCTTGAGAAGTAGTCTTGCCCAAGCAGTGTGTATCATGTTGTTTTTCTTCATAGGGTGAAGCAGGACCTACCGGAGCCAGAGGACCTGAGGGAGCACAAGGGCCCCGTGGAGAGTCTGGCGTCCCCGGATCTCCAGGACCTTCTGGAGTCTCTGTGAGTAACCACTGAAAAAGATTAATACAATAGAAAACGACTTCTTCAATCACCATCCTCACCGTGTGAGGTCAGAGGTCAGAGGTCAGGTTCCCCTCAGGTTACTCGAGAGGCATTGCAAGTCACTTTGGATAATGGAAACATTTTGCTGTTGACATGGGCAATGAAATGAAGTTATGCCCTGCAGATGTAGTATGACTCTGACAAGTGCCTAAAACATGACTGAACACTGCAAGAAAGAGCATAGCTGGGTGGACATTAATGACATCAATGACCTTTAGAGCAGTGAATGTGGACGTAATGGATAGATACAGCTATTATACACCTCCACTGGACTGGACAGCCGCAGAATACGAGAAGACTTATTAGAGGCAATCCACAGAAGACAAGAACATTCAGAAGAAAAGCAAACACAAGACAGAGGGATCCCCAGTGGATGATGGGACAAAACTGGTTGATCAGTTTGGAAGTGCACTGGTCTTGTCCCATGGACAGATGAATTGTGTTCCTGAATTGAATGGGCTTTATTTTGACTTGGTAATTCTAGGAGGAGAGACTTGCAGCAGATTTAACAAATATATTGCTGCTTAAACTGTTGTAGGATCTGTATCTAGTCTGTCTGACTGTGCTGTCTCTATCTGCAGGGTAACCCCGGGACTGATGGCCTCCCCGGAGCCAAAGGATCAGTGGTACGTACACCTGCATGTAAAGAGCACACCGCTCAGTGTGATCCACTGTGAATGAGCTGCTCTTTATACTTCATCTGACAATCCTTCCTGTTTCAAAACATCTGAGAATCACTTGCCATAATTCGATTCTCCAGAAGCAGCACAGCAGAGGATTGGAGCTGTTTTCACATGCTCTTCTGTGTCGTCTCATAGGGTGCTCCTGGTATCGCTGGTGCTTCCGGTTTTCCAGGCCCTCGGGGCCCTCCTGGCCCTCAGGGAGCCACTGGACCTCTGGGGCCCAAGGGACAGTCTGTGAGTTTCTGAGTTCACTTCATATGATCAGTCTTCAGACAGCCATTCATTTCTGATTTGGTTTGATTTATATATTTGTATTAATTTATTTATTTGTCTTATTGTTTGTAATTTACTTTTTTGTTTTTATTTTTGTTCATGACAGTTTATAATGTTAAAAAAATAACTATTAATCTTTATATTAAAAAAGAGACTTCTAACCATAGACCCTTCAGTCCCACCAGGAAGCGTCCTTCAGAATATCTTCTGGTCTGTTTCTGATCATGTTGATGTTAGATGATCGTTAGATCTGATGTGTGTTTGTCTTTAGGGTGATTCGGGTCTCGCAGGGTTCAAGGGTGAGGCCGGCCCTAAAGGAGAAATTGTAAGTTCTGTTCCTTACGTTCACATTAGAAGTTGTTCATAGTGTTCATGTAACTTCATAAATAAAACTTCTAAATCTGCAGCTGAAATACAAGGAACCAATGCACTGCAATCCCTTCATTCAGGAAGAGTGTTTTCTAACATAAAGCAGTGTCACTTTAGAATAATACTTTTGAGTTTACATTACTTTTTAACATGTTAAAATGTTTTTAATTAGTTTTATTTAAAAGTAACCAACCTATTAATGTTACAAGTGCACAGAAGCAACTGAGTCATTTAAACCTACTATCAGAGTGTTTTTGTGCCGTATTAAGCGTATCTGTCAGAGAATGAGTTACATGTGTTGCCTCACAGCTGTTGAAGGTAATGAGGTTTTAAATAAAGGATGGTTTGTTTAGGGCAACGCTGGGCCTCAAGGTGCCCCTGGGCCTGCTGGAGAGGAAGGTAAGCGAGGACCCAGAGGAGAGCCGGGTGCTCTTGGACCCATCGGGCCACCCGGAGAGAGGGTAAGACATGGCTTCTTCTTCATCTTTAGCAATGCGTGGGCACTTGTACCTTCTATACATGACCCATATGAGGAAACATTCGGTTAGATGGCGCTGGTGTAGTTCTTTGAGATGAAGCTTTACACTGCATCGTGTTATGAATATGGTTCAAGAAGGATGATATGTTTTCTGCAGGGAGCTCCTGGTAATCGAGGTTTTCCTGGACAAGATGGTCTGGCTGGTCCAAAGGTGAGACCTCATGTAACACACATACAGTCTTCAAGAAGAATATAAGCATTTTACTGTTTAGAGATCATGAGTGAACAGGAAGTAAATAAGTTCTGGCAATGTAAACGAAGTGAAGTTTCTCATAAAAGTTTTTAAGCTGTTTCCCATAGAAAATGCAGTCTGAAGGTAATTTCCGTTTAGAGTTGTAATACCACAATTTTACACCAGTTCAGCAGATTTGCTGTGTGAAGGTGGCTCTTGTCATCATGTCTGATCGTGTTCTTCTGTCTCGACTGCACTGCACTACATTGCAAACCAAACCATTAGTTAGCTCATGGCTGTGAAAGGCATGTTTAGCTGATGAACTGAGTTTCTGGTGTTGTGCTGCAGGGTGCTCCGGGCGAGCGGGGAGCTGCGGGGGTGTCGGGGCCCAAGGGAGCCAGCGGAGATCCGGGCAGGCCTGGAGAACCGGGTCTGCCTGGTGCACGGGTAAATCAGGACATCTGTCTGCAGTTAAACAGTGTAAACAGGTTTGATGCGGATTTTACACACTTTTCATTATTCTGTTACACAGGGTCTGACCGGACGCCCGGGCGATGCTGGTCCTCAGGGCAAAGCTGGCCCATCAGTGAGTAAACGCTGTTGTACATCACTATTATGCTTAGAGTTTCACACAGATATTTTGACTGTATGGTTAATAGTGACCATTTGACCATTACAACAATGATTTCTAATTATGATTTCAGCCAGTCTGAAGTCTCAGTCTTCCATCACAATGTACATGGAAAAACATAATTTGTGCAGAAACAGTTTTCACTCTGAAATTTCTTGTAAATCTCATAAATAGTTACAAAGTAATTGCACTTTGAATTAAACATGAAACTTTGAACTAAACATTAAACTTTGAAGCCGAAGGACTGAATTAGTCTTTTCTTCTAAATGTGCACTTCAGCTTGTTTTATTCGCAGCTTGGAAAAGCAACACAGTGAAATGGAAAAACATATTCTATGTGATCCAGCCCTTCGTCTGTTAAAAGCATAAAGTCGCTTGGTTCCACAGCAGCAGACAGTCGTGAAGACTCTCTGTGTGTTAGGAATGCTCTGGGAATGCAGTTTCCTGATTCTGGTCAAAATCTCAGGCCATGCTGCTTCTTATATGATATAATAGAGGGTCCTTGATCTCTCACAAAAGACTCAGGGTTGTTAAAGACTGACACAGGTGTTTAAGAGCTGTACCCCGAGTGACTGCAGTGCTGTGTTGAGGGTGTAGGGTGCTGCTGGTGAAGACGGTCGGCCAGGACCCCCGGGCCCTCAGGGTGTTCGTGGTCAGCCGGGAGTCATGGGGTTCCCTGGACCCAAGGGTGGCAATGTAAGCCATAAAACTCTTGTCCATACATGTCTGCTTGTGTGTGTCACAACAATTGTCAACATCACTGTTCTGTTTTGTTCTTAAACACTTTTTCATGTGTTATTGCTCTGCATCTAAATGACTATTTCACGTAGCCATCGATGAAGGCAGTTCATATCAGGTCTCTTCCTCTCGCTGCAGGGTGAGGCTGGGAAGTCCGGAGACAAGGGACTCGCTGGAGCTCCTGGATTGCGTGTAAGTTTCTCCATGATCCTCAACACATCTACACAGCAAACGAAGCTCGACTGATCTTCAGAGCGACTGAGCTGTGGGCAGGAGTGAAGTACCGAGCTCTCTTGGCAGGGTTTCTTGGCAGTTTCTTTCTTCCAGAGCTAAAACGGTGGCTTGTTTTAAAGAAAACTGGACATTTGATCTTGTATATTTGAGTCAACTTTATGATTTTTCTAAACATACATTTGGGTAAACGGTAATTTACAAAGTGGAAAATAGTAAGTGAGATATTATAAAGAAAACATGCTGTTTCCAAAACTAGTGATTGCCTTTTATTTCAAGTCAAGTCAATGTGCACAGAGCAGAGTGGATCATGTACATTATAATTCTTACTTGAATGATTCTTTCCATAACTACAGAGCAGCTGTTTGCTGGAGAAGCTCAGCAGGGTTGTAACTAGTTAATGTGCCAAAGTTTCTGTGTCATAGTGCATCAGATCTTTAAACCTATTGAAGAGTTATGTTTGAGGACTAAACAAGCTCCTGAAGGAGTCTGGTATTGTCCTAGCATTCATTTAAAAGAAAAAACAATTACTGGCCCGTTTGCTTAAAATAAAAATGTTATTGTACATTTTGGTCAGATTCATGTAAAGGGGCTTTTTGACAGGCCCTCATTAGTTGTCAATCATACAGCACTGAACTTTTTTCTTCTATCTGTAATTGTTCGATGGGTGAATTTGGTGGAAATCATCTTCACTTGTTTTTGAGTCTTTAGTCAAGTCAAGTCAAGTCACCTTTATTTATATAACGCTTTAAACAAAATACATTGCGTCAAAGCAACTGAACAACATTCATTAGGAAAACAGTGTCAATAATGCAAAATAATAGTTAAAGGCAGTTCATCATTGAATTCAGTTATGTCATCTCTGTTCAGTTAAATAGTGTCTGTGCATTTATTTGCAATCAAGTCAACGATATCGCTGTAGATGAAGTGTCCCCAACTAAGCAAGCCAGAGGCGACAGCAGCAAGGAACCGAAACTCCATCGGTGACAGAATGGAGAAAAAAACCTTGGGAGAAACCAGGCTCAGTTGGGGGGCCAGTTCTCCTCTGACCAGACGAAACCAGTAGTTCAATTCCAGACTGCAGCAAAGTCAGATTGTGCAGAAGAATCATCTGTTTCCTGTGGTCTTGTCCTGGTGCTCCTCTGAGACAAGGTCTTTACAGGGGATCTGTATCTGGGGCTCTAGTTGTCCTGGTCTCCGCTGTCTTTCAGGGATGTAGAGGTCCTTTCTAGGTGCTGATCCACCATCTGGTCTGGATACGTACTGGATCCGGGTGACTGCAGTGACCCTCTGATCTGGACACAGACTGGATCTGGTGGCTACGGTGACCTCGGAATAAGAGAGAAACAGACTAATATTAGCGTAGATGCCATTCTTCTAATGATGTAGCAAGTACATAGGGTGTTATGGGAAGTGTTCCCGGTTCTGGTTTATCTAATTAATGCAGCCTAAAAATCCTTTAATGGATTTGGATATTAAAAGCATATTAGTATGTTATGTGTAAGCCAGGTTAAAGAGATGGGTCTTTAATCTAGATTTAAACTGCAAGAGTGTGTCTGCCTCCCGAACAATGTTAGGTAGGTTATTCCAGAGTTTAGGCGCCAAATAGGAAAAGGATCTGCCGCCCGCAGTTGATTTTGATATTCTAGGTATTATCAAATTGCCTGAGTTTTGATAACGTAGCGGATGTAGAGGATTATAATGTAAAAGGAGCTCATTCAAATACTGAGGTGCTAACCCATTCAGGGCTTTATAAGTAATAAGCAATATTTTAAAATCTATGCGATGCTTGATAGGGAGCCAGTGCAGTGTTGACAGGAGCGGGCTAATATGGTCATACTTCCTGGTTCTAGTAAGAACTCTTGCTGCTGCATTTTGGACTAGCTGTAGTTCGTTTACTAAGCGTGCAGAACAACCACCCAATAAAGCATTACAATAATCTAACCTTGAGGTCATAAATGCATGGATTAACATTTTTGCATTTGACATTGAGAGCATAGGCCGTAATTTAGATATATTTTTGAGATGGAAAATGCAGTTTTACAAATGCTAGAAACGTGGCTTTCTAAGGAAAGATTGCGATCAAATAGCACACCTAGGTTCCTAACTGATGACGAAGAATTGACAGAGCAACCATCAAGTCTTAGACAGTGTTCTAGGTTATTACAAGCGAAGCTTTTAGGTCCTATAATTAACACCTCTGTTTTTTCAGAATTTAGCAGTAAGAAATTACTCGTCATCCAGTTTTTTATATCGACTATGCAATCCATTAGTTTTTCAAATTGGTGTGTTTCACCGGGCTGCGAAGAAATATAGAGCTGAGTATCATCAGCATAACAGTGAAAGCTAAAACCATGTTTCCTGATGATATCTCCCAAGGGTAACATATAAAGCGTGAAGAGTAGCGGCCCTAGTACTGAGCCTTGAGGTACTCCATACTGCACTTGTGATCGATAGGATACATCTTCATTCACTGCTACGAACTGATGGCGGTCATATAAGTACGATTTAAACCATGCTAATGCACTTCCACTGATGCCAACAAAGTGTTCAAGTCTATGCAAAAGAATGTTGTGGTCAATTGTGTCAAACGCAGCACTAAGATCCAATAAAACTAATAGAGAGATACACCCACGATCAGATGATAAGAGCAGATCATTTGTAACTCTAAGGAGAGTCTCAGTACTATGATACGGACTAAATCCTGACTGGAAATCCTCACAGTTGCAGATAGAGGAGATATTGCTCCACAACTGATAAAGTCATTGGATAGTTGAGCATCTAAAGCAACCGAGAAACACTTTCAGTTAGTTAGAACAGTTCTTCACAATGCATGATGAAAACACAGGCCCTTGGCATTTTAGGATTTCTAACCCATTTTGAGGCTTGATTCAGCTTAGATGTGTTCAGCATTATCATCCTGTAGTCTGGGACACTTTAGTTCACGTCTGAACCATATGATGCACCTGCTCTTGTGAAAGCATGTCATGCTTGCATAAACACTAAAGGCAATTTTTGATTAGTGAATGATTAATCCTTGTGAAGTAGAAAACTTTTTTTTTTATTTTTTTGAAATATACAGCATTTAACAATGCTTTGTATAGCAATTTTGATCTGGACACTAGGCAAAAAAACCAACAACAAAAACCCACACACATTAGGGAATCCAAAGTGATCAGAGCCTCAACAGAACTATGAGGACACACCTGTATAACTATTTTTGAAGAAAATGCTGCCAGAATGGTAAACATAAGAGGCTAATCATACAGTGAGAAGCGGAGGCAAACCTCAGTGTCTTTCTCCAGAAGCTCTGGGGTCGTCTGCTTTCTGTCTGATGCTGAGATTAGGGCAGCGTTACAGTGACCGATGTGTGTGCTCTGCAGGGTCTGCCGGGGAAAGACGGTGAGACGGGTGCTGCCGGACCCCCTGGACCTGCTGTGAGTGTGTCTGCACATGATGAGTTTATGAGTAGAGTCTGATCATGATGATGATGATGATGATGATGATGATGATGGGATGTTGACAGGGTCCTGCAGGAGAGAGAGGAGAGCAGGGTCAGCCCGGACCCTCCGGCTTCCAGGTGAGTTGCTATGTTAATCTTATTCAAGAGTGTTTATCATCACACAATCATCCTCACTGCATTCATTCATTTCTATGTGTAATATCAGGTAAGAATAGCTCTGGAAGCTAACAGTTGGTGGTATTTCTTACAGTCATTGTAAACTTGCTATTACAGATTGTTACTAAGAATAGTTAACATTAACAATTCCAGCAATATGATGAGAGATATGTATTAAAATCATCCTGCAGTCAAAGCTAATTATTCCCATCCATCTGCATGACTGCTGATGTCAATCTGTGTATTCCTGTTGATGGTAAATGGTTTTAATGCTTTGTATCAGTTTTAACCCCAGTGTGATCTAGTTCATGACAACAAACTCATGATTTAACATAAATGAAGGAATGTAATTGATATTGAATATAAAGTTGTACTTACTCTTCAGTCCTGTTCTGATGTAAATGATTTCTCAGTTGGTCATTAGTTCATTTCAGTGATTTATTACTGAAGTCCTTTTCTTCCACTAAGCTGAAGCTGAATTTCTTCATTCTAATTGCGGACCATATTTTATTATGGATGATCCAAGCAAATAGTGTATGTTTTTTATGTACAGATGTATCTGTCATGCATCTTTGCTAGGACACTTCTAAAAAAATTTATATATGTTTTTAATTTCCTGCATAAATATGGACAATGATCATGTAAAATAAGTGCAGTCTCAGCAGGGCATTCGCTCAGATCATGTCTTTGCACATCATGATGCAGGACCTATTACAATATTCTCAGTCTTTCTGAGGGCTTCTGTTTGTTCCAGTGAATCATTCCGATCCTGGAATAATATAAAGATTAATGGAGGTTAAGAAAAACATCCTTTAAATGGATCTGTCGCTCTACAGCTAGTTGTGCTACTTGAAGATTTATTTTATCAATCACATAATGGTTGATTAACACCATGTGTGCATGTCATAGTGCTGTGAACAAACCGTTTGTTTGTGGATTGTAGGGTCTGCCCGGACCCCCGGGGCCCCCTGGTGAAGGAGGTAAACCAGGCGATCAGGTGAGAGTTCCTGAAGAAGCAGATGAAGCCTTGTTTTCATATCATTCTGCTGCTACACACAGATGTGTAATGAAGGCTGACGTCTGTCTCTGTCCCTCAGGGTGTTCCAGGAGAAGGTGGGGCCGCAGGGGCCACCGGACCACGCGTGAGTCTCCGCTCCATGCTCTGTCTTCGGTTTGTAAGTGCTTAGTATTCTTGTGTGTTAAAGTTCTTCCTCCTCAGGGTGAGCGGGGTTTCCCAGGAGAGAGAGGAGGTGTCGGGCCCCAGGGCCTCCAGGGGCCTCGAGGTCTTCCGGGAACTCCAGGAACTGATGGGCCCAAGGTGAGCAGAACAGATGATCACCATATGGAGGTCTCACGCACACACTGTGTTAAATGTGCTGAAGCCTGTGGTGATCTGGTCATCTGTAGGGTGGCGTCGGCCCGGCGGGGACTCCTGGTGCTCAGGGGCCCCCAGGACTGCAGGGGATGCCTGGAGAGAGAGGGACATCTGGCATTCCTGGACCAAAGGGGGACAGAGTAAGTGAGATGTATTTAGCTTTTGGGAATTTTGGGAATGAAGAGAAACTCATGTTTATGAAACTCTGTTGATCTGTTACCTACTGCTTCATTGTGAGACATTCATCAACACTCCAGCTGCTTTGCTTAGAAAATATTAGAATAGACAATGTTAGTAAAGCACTATGACTGCTGTGTGTGCAGATATTTTCAATACAAGTACTGTGATGGATAACAGTCGTAAGATCTGGATGTTTGTGTATCACAGGGGGACAATGGTGATAAAGGACCTGAAGGAGCTCCTGGGAAGGATGGCGCAAGAGTAAGAAGATTGAACATCTTGGGCCAGATTTACTAAACAGGGCAATTTAGCGTTAGAGCGCAATTCCATAAAAGCACCAATGGGAATTGTGTGATTTACTGACAATACGCACACTAAAGAACACAGACGCAGCAGATCTTTCCATAATAACCAGCACACCGAGAGCAGCACAGATTACCTCTACTTTAAGATTTTTTGGGTGTTAATGGTGCAAATACCAGTAATTAACTGAGCGCAAACGTTAGTAAATCGAGTTGCATGATTCATTTTTATATTTTCTCCTCTTACAAATTTTGCATCTAAAAGGTCAGGCACAAAAATAACTATCCATGTGTTTTCAGCGCTAATTCTTCACTGTGTGTCTTTAGTAAAACTTTACGGTACTATTTGTAGCGACCCTTAGTTTTTTTTCCTCTTATATTTACATTTTCTTTCTGTTGGTTTTTACATGTATGGTTGGCTGGTGCTTTCCAGTAAATGTACTGTCATCTACTGTGTGTGTGTGTGTGTGTGTGTGTGTGTGTGTGTGTGTGTGTGTGTGTGTGTGTGCAGCACTGCTCTCAAGCTGCTTCTCAGTTTACCACTGAACTGAGCTACATATCTGATTTGGTTAACAAATGGCAATAAGGAGAAGTATGATTAAGCCAGATTGCTTGTGTAGTCTTTGAGCTACTGAACACTGATGGTTTAAATGATATAACTAAACACATGAACCAAACGAATCCTGAACAACGTGTGTGTGTTGAAGTGTGTTAGCTGTACACAAAGGACATCCTGTAAGCTGCATGAATATGTTAGCATGAGTTCAGTTTTGGATGAATGCTTGTGAATTCATGTGTGTTGTGTCTATGGAGTTGAATGGCTCTTCTGTAAGGGTGTTAATAAGAGCCTTATTAAAAGATACTACTGAGGTTTATGAACAGGACTGCTTGAGGAACCTGCTTTGTCTTTACAGGGTTTAACAGGTCCAATCGGTCCCCATGGACCTGCGGGACCCAACGGTGAAAAGGTACTGAAGTGATCAGTTTATTATCAGTTTGTTAAGGTGTTGAATGTGTAATATTAATCTCTCCGCTGTGTGTTCCTCAGGGAGAGTCTGGACCTGCAGGACCGTCTGGAGCTGCGGGTACTCGTGGTGTTCCTGTGAGTCTCTCACTAATTATATCAGTGTTCAGACGCCTGTGTTCACAGTAGTGCCATTGATCTACTTCCTATACTTTCCACATTGAAGTCAATATATTTTTGCAGTAATCTTATGTTGCTCAAACTTTATACTGACCTCTGAATTTACATCATACAGTTTTAATAAACCAGACATGATATGACATACACAAGATCTCTGATATATTTGTATATGCTTTATACAAATGCACTTCTAGGAAGAGAGTGTGACATGAGCAACCTTTATAATCTAAACACTGTTTTAGCTGATTTCATGGCATCATTATTGTACATAGTACAACTAGTATGATATAGTAAAACTGAGAGGTTATGTTTTGGACAGGGTGACAGAGGAGAGACTGGTCCTCCTGGTCCTGCTGGTTTCGCTGGTCCTCCTGTAAGTACACCAATGACCATCTTAAAATCCTCACTTCATCTTCACTCTCTCTTTATTTCTGCCTAACAGTAAAATCTCAGATGCTCTTATACGCCACGCTCACACAGTCTTACCATCAAACTACTGGAATAGCTGTTTTTAATATGAAATCCACAAATAAAAAAGTCTCTAACAGAGACACACTACAGCTTTATAACGTCAACTCAGATTTTGTGCAGTCAAAGTCCCTCTAAAGCGGGAATGACCAGACTCGATCCTGCAGAGTTCAGCTTCAACCCTAATCAAACACACGTGGAGCTGCTCATCAAGGTCTTACTGGGAATTCTGGAAACTTCCAGGCAGAAGTTATGAGGCAAGCTGGAGCTAAACTCTCCAGGACAGAGTTTGCTGAGCCCTGATCTAAAGCGTCTTCATTATCCTCAGTGGTGAAGTTGATTCAGGAGCTGGGGCTGTGGAAAGGGTTGCTAATTCAGCTGTTTTAAATCATCACTGTGAACTGATTTTAGGACATATTTAAGGAAACGCTGTGGAGGAAGAAACCGAAATGAGTTTTATAAAAATTCAAAATCAAGAACTAAAGTTCATTCAGTCATGAATTGTACATCAAACCTGAAATGAATAGATGTAACATTTGAAAAGTGATATTAAGGACAGATGAACTGCCTTTGCATCTTAATCAATGATGTAAAAAGAGTGTTGGAGCAGTAACAGTGATGAGCTGATTGTTCATTGATTGATATGGATGTGTTAGGGTGCAGATGGACAACCTGGCCTTAAGGGAGACCAGGGTGAAGGTGGACAGAAGGGTGATGCTGGTGCACCGGGCCCCCAGGGGTCTTCTGGAGCTCCAGGTCCTCAGGTAACATCAGCGCAATCAATTTGCTTTCCCGTCTCAAGACAACATTTGCCCTGTATTTTATCATGTTATGTATTCCTGGTTTGGTTATAGGGACCAACTGGTGTGTCTGGACCAAAAGGGGCTCGCGGTGCTCAAGGACCTCCTGTAAGTACTAACAAGAGACTATCCTTTGTAAATGTTGATCATGAAACTGAATGTTTATTTTTTATGAATTTTGTAGGGTGCCACAGGTTTCCCTGGAGCCGCTGGTAGAGTTGGACCTCCTGGTCCCAATGTAAGTAAAGCAACGGACCTGTTCACTATGACAAAGACCTCACTTAAAGGGTCATGAACTGAGAAACCAAAATTCCCTTGACCTTTTGACAGAAGTCATTGTACTATAAAACATCCTGTTAGATTAGAACTCAAAACTTTGTCATTAGTCTAAAAAACACTTACATTGTAGCCAGTCTGCCAAAATGGCAGCTGGTGGAATGTTCTACTCTATGATGTAATAGTGGTGGATAAGCTCCGCCCCATCTCTCTAGCCCCGCCCACTGATTCTACAGCACTGCCTGTATAGCCCAGGATAGAATAAGCCTATTACTTCTAAAAAAAAAAGTACTTCTTTTTTTATGTACAAATCTTGGTAACATTATAAGTGGACCTCAGAGAACAAAATATTTTGGTCAGCCAAAACCTCTAGGTTCATAAGACAACAAATTTCAGTTACACTCTATTTTGATAGTCCACTTTAGATGTTCTACTAATCTGCATTGTTTGACGTGGTTCTCAGGGTAACCCAGGTCCAGCAGGTGCTGCTGGTCCTCCTGGTAAAGACGGTCCTAAGGGTGTGCGTGGTGACGGTGGTCCTCCTGGAAGACCAGGGGATGCTGGCTTGCGTGGGCCGGCTGGGACTCCTGGAGAGAAGGGAGATCCTGGAGAAGATGGGCCTCACGTATGTAGTTTTACAGGCTCTCGTTTAGCACAACATTCATCAGTGTGATTATACAGCATTTACAGCTCAACTCATAGTAAAGACAGGAATACTCTGAGGAAGGCTGCAAAAATTTAACCAAACAAAACAAGTCCTGTACACAGTTCTGTACACTGGAGAAAAACATGGATTATCATATGTTTACTTAAAGGGATACTCCACCCCAAAATGAAAATTCTGTCATTAATCACTTCCCCTCATGTTTTATTCTCATTGCTTCATAACGTTACGGTTGAACCACTGATGGCAGATGAAGTATTCTGACTGTGCATAGCCTTTATGACAGTATAGATAGAATATATTCTCCACCTCATTCTGTGATAAGAAGCCACACCAGGTCAGGAAATGAAGTTATTTCAAACACTCGACTGATGCTGTGGATTAATAACACGTTATTAAATGTTCCCTTATGTTGTATAACAGGTTAATAAATGCTTCTCATTTTATTTGACGCATGTTGCTTTTTCGGATGTATGTTAAAACTCACAGCACTGGCAGTGATTGAGCAGCATTTACTACTGATGTTGTGCATATATTCATTTAATAAAAATTGAAGACTTTACGATTAAAAAAATCGCATGAAGCCAAATTGCGACTTCGGTTCAATTTTGATTAATCATTTAGCCTAAACTCTGAGTGTTACTATGAGATTTTAAATGCAAAGTCCGGACTCATTTTGTGATGTGTCATATTTCAAAGCATTTTTAAGTTCCTTTGTCATTTTGGCTTTCACTTCTGTCCTGTCCCAGGGTCCGGATGGGCCTGCAGGTCCTCAGGGTCTGGCTGGTCAGCGTGGAATTGTTGGACTTCCAGGACAACGTGGTGAAAGAGGTTTCCCTGGCCTGCCTGGACCCTCTGTGAGTCCCAGATAAACATGCTGACATTTAGGATTGTAATCATGACAGGGACAGGAGAAAAAACAAAAAACTTTCTTCAAGCTTTTTATCAGATTTTTCTTTAAGGTGAACTCTATTTAGTTCTACTCTGCCAGCTTTTCAGTTGCCAAGTGAATATGACAATTAGATAAAAGCATGAGAATGTTTTTCCATGTTTGAGGATCAACTGCCCTTGCCATTGAAACACATAGCTGTTAATGTTAAAGAGTTTTATCCAGGCGAGTGCAGAGATATTTCAGGTGTCTCAGTTTCTGCTGATGAATCCCCATCACAGGGTGAGCCTGGTAAACAAGGAGCTGCTGGAGGACCTGGAGACCGTGGACCCCCTGGGCCTGTGGGAGCGCCGGGTCTGACCGGACCTGCTGGCGAATCTGGGAGAGAGGTACGTCACAGATCCAGCGCATCCCTTAAAACAACCCGCTCAAACCAAGCTTGCACCTAAATTATGTTTCATTCATTACATTCTGCACAGATCCAAAGGTGTGAAAATTAATACAATGCTTTTACTTTGTAGAGCAGAAAAACAGTGTTACAACTGACTGATCCAATGTGAATCCTGGAGAAATGTTGAGGCAGAAATACATTGGAGAAGTGGAGAGGAGACAAGTGGAGTGGAGAGGAGGAGAGGATAGAGGGGAGACAAGTGGAGATTAGAAGAGGGGAGAGGAGAGGAGAGGGGATGGGAGGGGAAAGGAGACAAGTGGATTGGAAAGGAGAGAGAGGAGACAAGTGGAGAGGAGAAGAGAGAGAAGAGACAAGTGGAGTGGAGAGGAGGAGAGGAGAGGATAGAGAGGAGACAAATGGAGATTAGGAGATTAGAGGAGCAGAGAGGGGATGGGAGGGGAGAGGAGAGGAGACGAGTGGAGAGGAGAGAGAGGAAAGGGGACAGGAGAAGAGGGGAGACGAGTGAAGTGGAGAGGGAGAGGAGAGAGAGGAGAGGAGACAGAGGAGACAAGTGGAGAGGAGTGGTGATGAGTGGAGGGAAGGGGAGAGGACATTAGGGGTGGGGAAAGGCGAAGAGATTCGAGGAGAGGCGTGAAGTGGCGTGGAGAGGAGAGGAGGGGAGAGGAGGGGAGAGGAGACAAGTGGAGGGGAGAGGAGGGGAGAGGAGAGTAGACGAGTGGAGGGGAGAGGAGAGGAGAGGAGAGGAGAGGAGAGGAGAGGAGATGAGAGGAGGGGAGGGGAGAGGAGATGAGAGGAGGGGAGAGGAGACAAGTGGAGGGGAGAGGAGAGGAGAGGAGAGGAGAGGAGAGGAGAGGAGAGGAGAGGAGAGGAGTGGAGAGGAGAGGAGTGGAGTGGAGTGGAGAGGAGAGGAGAGGAGATGAGAGGAGGGGAGGGGAGGGGAGAGGAGATGAGAGGAGGGGAGAGGAGAGGAGACAAGTGGAGGGGAGAGGAGATTAGGGGAGGGGAGAGGAGATTAGGGGAGGGGAGAGGAGAGGAGTAGAGTGGAGAGGAGACGAGTGGAGAGGAGAGGAGAGGAGAGGAGGGGAGACGAGTGGATAGGAGATGAGAGGAGAAGAGAGGAGAGGAGAGGAGAGGAGAGGAGAGGAGAGGAGGGGAGGGGAGGGGAGAGGAGTAGAGTGGAGAGGAGACGAGTGGAGGGGAGAGGAGAGGAGATTAGGGGAGGAGAGAAGAGGAGAGGAGGGGAGAGGAGAGGAGAGGAGAGGAGATGAGGGGAGAGGAGACAAGTGGAGGGGAGAGGAGAGGAGAGGAGAGGAGGGGAGAGGAGACGAGTGGAGGGGAGGGGAGGGGAGAGGAGAGGAGTACAAATGTAGAAACAAAGAAATGTTAACAGGGTTAAGCATTAACATTGTTAGGGTGCAAATGGCCAAGTGGATGACAGAGCATAATGAATGATTGAACATTTCATATGGACTTACTGCAACTTAAAAACACTGCTTTCACACACATACTGGTTAAGCAATGTGATTTCATTTTGTAAATATGAAAAAATAAATAACACACAAACACTATACCTATTTTTTGGGGGGGGGGGGGGGGGGTATAAGGTTATTTTTCCAGCGGCTTTTACCATATATCTAATTGAACAAGCTCAGGGTTATAGGACTGGTTTTGAACTGAGAAAACCAAACCGATACAAACCAGTTTTACCGTTTGCCAAAAAATTTTTGAAAAACAAAAAACAATGCAATAGTATAAAAAAAAAAAAATGGATATTAGATGCATTCCTTGTAAACAGTTGCTTGTTGTCTTGAAGCTGAAATTAATAAATACATGCATATATGCTGTGCATACATAAAGAGCTCACAGCAAGTTTAATATTATCATTTATTTTGCAGGGCAATCCTGGATCTGATGGTCCTCCTGGCCGAGATGGTTCTGCAGGAATAAAGGTAAGCATCAAAGATGATAGTGTATATCCCTCCACAGACGTGCTGTGGTCACTGCTGTATCTGCATCACTGCATGTGTTGTTTTCAGGGTGACCGTGGAGACACTGGACCCACGGGTGCTCCTGGTGCACCGGGTGGAACTGGTGCTCCTGGTCCGGTCGGACCCACCGGCAAACAGGGAGACCGAGGAGAGGCTGTGAGTACAGATTCAAACAACACTTAAACTGTATTTATTATTCATGGTACTGAACAGTATTTTTGAAGGGATTTTAACCAAAAATAGTCTCCATGTGAATTGAATGAAAGCTCAGAAAATACACTTGATTAAACCAGTTAACAAACAACCTGGAATATTTGTCAACTAAAATGACTATTTCAGTGATTTTGTGACATTGTACTAGTTTTCATGATGAAAAGTCTATTCAGTATCAATACTCATGCCATTCCTATCAACAGGGTGGAATGTGTGTGAGTGACATTAATGCACTACAAAAACTATAAAAACTTCAATCAAAACTGTTGAGACAGTCCAAGCTTAATAATGCTGTTAATACACAGTAAAAGCATGGAAAGTATTGGCCATTCCAAAAATACACTACTGGAATTCAAATTTACAGTAGATGATTTCAAGCCAAAAGATTTTACATAGAACACTCTTGACACATTCATTACTTTTAACTGTAGGGACCCAAAGGACCTGCTGGATCTCTGGGGCCTGCTGGAGCTCGAGGAATGCCTGTGAGTGCTTGACTCGATTCTGCTTTTAATGGTCAATGTATCAGTTTATACACAACAACTGGATGTAGACTTCTAGAGTTAATGTAGAGTTCCAATGCTCATGTCCATTAATCACAGGGTCCACAAGGCCCGCGCGGAGATAAGGGTGAGGCTGGGGATTCGGGTGAGAGAGGACAGAAGGGACACCGAGGATTCACTGGTCTTCAGGGTCTGCCTGGGCCTCCTGTAAGTAGCTGTTTCTTTGCTAAAGCATTATATATGCAGATACTGAGGTTAGATATGCTAACACACAAACACCGTTACACTCCACACACAGGGCCAACCTGGAGACCAAGGAGCTTCTGGACCTGCTGGACCCGGTGGAGCAAGAGTATGTAGCCAGGAGCATTATTACTGCATCTGTAGCTGTATTAGCGTTTAGCTCCAACCTTAATCAAACACAACGGCACTCGTTTGTACAATTTGATCTTAGAGTGTGTGTTAGGGGTGTGCCAGAAGCTGAATACGTTATTCGGAAAGGCACGGATAATGGCATCAAAAACGAATAATGGATAACGAATAATTCTGCCCGAATATTCAGCTGAGGCTGCAGCACAGTCTGGTGTTTGCTAGATAACAGGTGAGCCAGGGGAACAGCACAATATTTTACACAAACCTCCTAAAGCAATAAGTGTGTGAAGTGAATGAATGTAAACTTTATGAATGAAAAGTGCATATCAAATGAAACATGAATGAATGGAATAAGCACTGCGCGGTCATCAATCCAACAGCCGCGCTGCCGTCTCTGCGTTGTCTCTCAAAAACTAAGCTCTCTGTCAAGAGTAGACTAATAATCAGATACTGATATATTTTGTACTAGACATACATGTTTGCTTCTTTATCTTTTGCTGGTTTGCATGGCACACGCACATTTGTTTAGTGAAGTTCAAAAAAGTCTTAAGACTGCTTAAAGATTTATGCGTAATAAAAAAGTGCTCCTTGAATTAATTCAGTCGTGTTCAGACGATTACTAAACATTTGTCATGAAAGCTCTCTATTTTTATTATAAATTTATTTTTAGAAATTAATTTTATACTTTAGAACACTGAATAGGACAAATAGTCGAAGCACAAATATTTTTCCATACTCTGTTCTCATTTTTTCCATACTTTTCTAGACCTGAAAATTACTTAAGGGAAATAGTTAGCCTACTTTTTTAAACTGTGCAGGAACCGGTGAGCCAAAGGAAATCATGTTGATTTACATAAACCTCTAATATTACAATGCAGTAAGTAGCAAGTGTGTAAAGTAAATGAGTGTAAATTTTATGAATGAAATAAGCGCAAATGAAATAGCAGTGTTGCACTTGCCTTTTTCCATGCATTTCCTAGAAAATACTCATATTTCTAAACTGCATAGGAACCTTTACTGTTTTAATTAGAAGATATTTAAATATTCATGGATCACAAAGGTCCCCAAAATGGGACTCAAAAACTAAGTCTCTAAATCCATAACTTTCTTAGAAACTATAACTTCCGGTTCCGGTTTTATCAAAATACAGATACAAATAATTTGGTAGCACTTTATTTTACAGTCCTGTTCCTCATGTACATACTATGTACTTATTGTAGTAATTACAATAACTATGTAATAACTAGGTACTAACCCTGAACCTTCCCCTAAACCTAACCCTACCCCATGTAGTTACCTTGTATTACCAGAACTCTCTTAGATAAATACACTGTAAGTACACTATAAGTACATGTTAGTGTTTTGTGATTGTTACAGATACAAATACAGATACAAATACTGGCTTCGCTGCACACCCCTAGTGTGTGTACACTGAAACACACCATCAGGGTTTAACCAGATATACACACTTTTCCTTGTGGGATTGTAGAATGGTTTCTGAGCAACATTTTATAAATGAGGCCCAAAAATGGTGTGTAAGAGAAGGTTGGAACTTAACTCTTGAGGCCTTACAGTCTTGGATCATGCAAACAGGTGAATGCTCTGCTGAGACTCAGACTTCCGTGTCTTTCCAGGGACCCCCAGGCCCCGTTGGTCCAGCTGGAAAAGATGGATCCAATGGTTTGCCTGGACCTATCGGACCCCCTGGACCTCGCGGCCGTTCTGGAGAGACTGGCCCATCTGTGAGTAGCACACTTCACATTTTCTATACTCCCTAGTTAAACAGTTAGCAGAGACTCCACGGGCTGGAATGACCATCAGATGAAGGATATTTTCTAAATGTGAACTTCTGGGGCAATGTTCCCTCTAACACTGTGAACGCACAGAATAAACAATATGCCACACATATAGAGTTGATGTTGCTGTAGAACCGGTAAATGTGGTCAATAGGTTTCATAGAAAGAGAATGATGTTCGCCAAATCAGTCACTGTCCAATACTCAAATGGTTGCTGACAATAGCTCAACTCAAGACAAAAACTAACCCTAACCCTAACACAATGAACTGTTCTGCTTGAGTTTTTTTTTAAATGATTTTTAGTAGAATATCTTGGTAAGACTGTAAAAAATGTTTTGTCTGGTAACCTAAAATGTGCATCATTTAGTTACATCAAGGGTAAAATTAAATATAGATAGCATATTAAGGCTAATAGTTAAAGGTATGGTACAAAAAATGTTTTTGCTCAGGTGGCCAAAATGTGCACCCAATAGAGAAAATTTTGCTCAGCAAGAAAAAAATAATTTTGGGCAAAATTGGTTGGGGATACTGTAGGACCAGGACTGGGAGATGCTGGTCTTAAACATTCTGATGGCCATGTGTTTAACAGTAGATGTGTTCATACACTGCTTCTTCTCAGGGTCCCCCAGGAAACCCTGGTCCCCCCGGTCTCCCTGGCCCCCCGGGGCCCGGCATCGATCTGTCTGCTTTCGCTGGTCTGTCTCATCCTGAGAAGGGTCCGGACTCCCTGCAATACATGAGGGCAGACCAAGCCGCCGAAGGTAACGTCCAGAATGATGCAGAGGTGGACGCCAGTCTTAAGTCTCTCAACAATCAGATGGAGAACATCCGCAGTCCTGACGGCTCCAAGAAGAGCCCGGCCCGCACCTGCAGGGACCTGAAGCTCTGCCACCCCGACTGGAAGAGCGGTGAGTCTCATGTCTTCATGAAGCACAGGGAACATGTGCGGGAATAACGTGCCGTCTCTCCGCAGGTGAATACTGGATTGATCCTAACCAGGGCTGCACTGTTGATGCTATGAAGGTCTTCTGCAACATGGAGACCGGCGAGACCTGCGTTTATCCAAAACCTGCCAATATCCCACGCAAGAGCTGGTGGACTTCCAAAGGTTCGGAGCGCAAACACGTTTGGTTTGGAGAAGCCATGAATGGTGGATTCCATGTGAGTCTTCCTCTTTCTGATCCTGCTGAGCCTTGAGCTGGATTCAGGTCAATTCATAAAGGTTCTTCAGGATTAGATCATCTCTATCTAATGTGCTTTCTTCTGTTTTCCCTCCACAGTTTGGCTATGGAGATGACAACCTGGCACCTAACACAGCAAGCATTCAGATGACTTTCCTGAGACTGCTTTCCACAGAAGCCTCACAGAACCTGACCTACCACTGCAAGAACAGCGTGGCCTACATGGACGAGTCCACCGGAGACCTGAAGAGAGCTCTGCTGCTGCAGGGGTCCAATGATGTGCAGATCAGAGCCGAGGGCAACAGCCGCTTCACATACACTGTTCTGGAGGATGGCTGCAAGGTGAGGAAACACTCCTGACCAGGCCTAGGGAGCAAGAATTTAATAATAATAATAATAATAATGAGTGTATGGAAGTGAATGTAACCCTAATAGTTTCGCTGGAGCAAAATAATACAAAGGGCCTGTTTACACATGGTGTTTTAATCCATCATTTCTTTTGAGGGGAGGTTAGATCTTTCGATGTAATGTTGTGAAATAAACTCACGCAATTTACATTAGAGCTGAACACTGCAAATATATTTTTTTTAAATGTTTATGGCATGGATAAATATACTCTTTCCCTTTTTGTTCTGTTAATTTGTTAATAATTTAACTGAAACTTATTTTGTGTAGGTCTATTTTTTCCCTATCATGTAATTTATTCTGTTATTTTTTTCTCTTCTTTTGTTCATGTACATGTAAAACTAAACCACTAAAAAGAAAAAAAAATTATTAAAGAATGATGTACATTTATAAGTAGTAATTTAATGTAAATTTAAATGTAATGTGGGAAGCCGTGGCCTAATGGTTAGAGAGTCGGACTCCCAATCGAAAGGTTGTGAGTTCGAGTCTCGGGCCGGCAGGAATTGTGGGTGGGGGGAGTGCATGTACAGTTCTCTCTCCACCTTCAGTACCACGACTTAGGTGCCCTTGAGCAAGGCATCGAACCCCCAACTGCTCCCCGGGCGCCGCAGCATAAATGATGCCCACTGCTCCGGGTGTGTGTTCACAGTGTGTGTGTGTGTGTGTTCACTGCTCTGTGTGTGTGCACTTCGGATGGGTTAAATGCAGAGCACGAATTCTGAGTATGGGTCACCATACTTGGCCGAATGTCACTTCACTTTCTCTAATTTAATGTTCTAATTTTGTGAGTTAATGGGAAATGAACATTTCAGAATGTGCTCAGTCAGCGGAGAGCAGGTAAGCTTTAGTTTTCTGTGTTTTAAAAAATACCTCTGGATTTGGTATAAAGTGGACAAGCTCAAAACATTTTAGACCTGTTTACACCTGTATCAATGACCTGATCAATGAAATCTCAGCGTAGTATAGTATAGTATAGTATATTATAGTATAGTATAGCATAGTATAGTATAATAACAACAGTACAGTGTGGCTTACAAACACTTTCTAAAAATGTGCCACTCACGTTTACATACAAAAACAATAGAGAATCAGATCAGTAGTGAGCAAAAACATGTTCTGTGTGAACAGGCTCCTCACAGCTGAGTTTTTGTCCCTACAGAAACACACAGGACAATGGAGCAAGACTGTCATCGAGTACAAATCCCAGAAGACTTCACGCCTGCCCATTGTGGACATCGCACCGATGGATATTGGAGGAGCTCATCAGGAGTTTGGAGTGGACCTGGGTGCCGTCTGTTTCTTGTAAAGACAGAGGAACAGATGAAACTGGGACACGAGAGCGAGGAACAGAGAAAGACATAAACTAAAGAACTTGACATTTTTAAGTGGGTCATCTTTTTGACAAGAAAAGTAGTGCTTCCGAAAGTATTTTAGGATATGCACTGATAGGCACCAGCAGTACTCCTCTGTGGCTGACCCTGACCCTCGGCACTCTGGGAACATCTCACAGTCCAACACAACGCTACATGAGAGAGAAGCCAGAGAAAAAGACAGGAGCAGAAGTGTGTCTTGGTTTTATTTATTTATTGTTAAGGTGATATTTCCCCTGTGCATTTGAACCCAGAGTGAGTCCCACACTAAGTATTTTATCATTTTCTTCTATAATTATGGGACTCACTAGTTCTACAAAAGCCTGAACTTTGACAATCACATGCAAGTGCTTGTCTTTCTTATCACTACAGTGTATGTAAATTACTGTGCATTAAAACATAATCAATGGTGCTAATCTTATAAAACATTCTGCATTTTTTCCAGTGACCAGATATATCATAGACATCTAATTGTTAGTGTATTTGTGATCGTGCATTAAAGCTAGGTTTTTTCCTCGTTCCCCACAGGCCTGTCATGTCACGCTATTCAATATACTCTTAACACTGACCTTCCACATATGTGGTCCGTTGCCCAGTTTTGAGTTTCTTCTTCTAAGCTACCTCACGCTGTAAAAAAATAACAGAAAAAGACAAGTCTTGCTAATTTGTAAAGTAAAGCCAGACTGTGCTCTGGTCAGAATTGAAAAGATAAATATAATTATTTTCCCTGCTTTATGCTACCCTTTATAAATGACTTTATTGAATGAAATTAATTTGCTAAAATGACCTTCCACTGTCTTGCATCCTGTCCTCTGAAAACCTATGTATGTGATCGTGGAAACGTGAAGAGCTGTCGTTTTATTGTTTTTATTTTCTTATGTTTTTAATGAATGCAAATGTAAAAAATGTAAAACCTAGAGATTGCTTTTATCCGGTTTCCTTCTTTTGTTTTAGTTTTAGATGCACTCTTAGACACCGAGAAGAGCTCAAAGAGTAAGAGCTTGCTTTTGTGTGTGTTGCTCTTTACTTTCTTTTGCTAAAATAAAAGGATAGTACATCTTTGTTCTGTTATATAGTCTTCGGGTTTTAGAGGTGGGTTGATTTATTTTGTTTGTTTTGGAAAATAAAGAAAAACTATAGCATCACAGCTTAAGTAAAATAGTTAATTTTGACGGTCCTTAATATTTCAGATGATACATCTGTGTCCAAATAATACATTGTTCAGTAGTGCAGTCTGGTTTGTGTTTTTGTGTTTCATACATTTCTACATTTGCGCTCTGTTTTTCTATGATTTTTACCGTACAAACAGCACATAGAATCATTTGTATTAAATAAATAATGTTGGTATATCTTTGGTGGTTCTTATGATTATGATTGTACAGCATGCCCTATATCAGAGTGACAGAGTAACATCACAGATAACACACTGTATAATTATACCTGAGTTATGAACTATGATCTACAGAAGAAGCAGAACGAGAAGACAAAATGATCATTGTTCAGACTGAAGCAACAGCCATGCTAATAATCACTCGCGTTCTCTGGATGAATATCCATCCATTCATCATGAGGAAATAACAGAAGTGTGTTTGTCAGATCTGGATCTTCTTCCTTGAGTCTTCACCTCAGTCATCTTCAGTGTGGTCCACAAGCACACTTCATCAGACTCCTCTGAACTCTGAGGTCATATGGTCAGCTAAAAACATCAAATCCCTTTGTTATTCAAAGGTGGTGTACAGTACAAACCCTGACGCGTGAAGATGAGACGTTCTCCTC